>NC_035437.2:170551497-170567456 GCF_002127325.2 Helianthus annuus
TCTCAAAGCTTTTTCCGGCGATGAAGCTGGAGGATGCATCAGTGAAGCTGAAAAGGAAGAAGTGTTGGAGAAGAAGGAAGAAGAAGAGGGTAGAGCAATGTTCGTGGAAGAATTTCATCGGTGTGAGCAACACGTCGGCGTGGATCGATGTCGATAAGCGATCATCGCGGACCGGTGGCGAGAGGCGGATGGGTGTGGATAGGCGGCGGTCGCAGGTGGGGGTGGAGAAGCGGAGGGGTGTTAAGACGCGTCGTATTCTGGATAAGTGGTTCACGGCGATAATTAGGTATCCAAGGCCGCGTGCTGGTGATGTTTATGGTAATGGTCGGCATGGCTGGGCTCTTATAGGTCACCGGAGGAAGCGGCTTTGGTTTACGATCGAGAAGCTTTTAACTGTTACGGCTCCAAAGCTAAGCTTAATTTCCCCCATCTTTTCATCAAGGATCCGCTGCTTACAACGACCTTCACAACAACAACAACAACAACAACAACAAAACAAAAACTAGTTGGTGGGTGTAGTAAATAATTAATCCAATCTCTAATCTAATCTAATCTAATCTTGATGATTTAACCAGACATTTGTTCAGCTTACTTACTTATGTGTGCCCTTATCTATTATTTATGAAGTAAAAAAAAAAACATGATTATGATGCTTGCATCTCTAACTAGACTGTTGATGGCTGGCTGGGTTGTTTCGATTAATTTTAAGGTTTGTTTCCACTTCAACAAAATGCTTTATAAGCCAGCCCTGTTACACCAACCTGCGTCAGCCTTTGATTAGTAGTAACCCTTCCTCGCGTGAGATTTCCACCTGTTACACACAACCAAATTCACTTCACATGCCACAAATCTGCAAGTCTTTTATATATATATATATATGAGGTTCGTAACCTGACACAACGCTCAAGTTGACGATCAATGACTGCGTTAGTAATCAAGCTGAGCTTCACAGATGGTTATAAAACCTTCTGCATAAACTAGCTGCTGCTGCACAAACTCCATATGGTTGGTTGACTCATTAGTTAGTTGCACCCTTCTGTTGCGTACTTGCGTGTCGTCGGTCAGTCAAACTCATGACAGTCATCTGATTCCAACCTGTAGAGTAAGTTCCAACCCAACCCACCACGGTCATTTACATAATTTCCCTTGCTAAACTCATTTATTCCCTACTTAAAAAAGTCAATTACATATTCCCCCCTTTTATAACATGAATGAATACGTAAACATATTTCCTCCCGGTAATACACTTTCAAGTTTAGCATTGTGTTAAGGTGATGGTGAGAGGGTCACGAACGATCGTTTCCAAAGAATGTTGGTGATCTCTATTGTCATAGACAAACGACTTGTAAAACTAGTGATCTTTACAATTTAAGATATATAATAGTGAATTGAAAAGACTAGGAGCCTGAATTGGTTGTGTAAGGGGGGACGGGGTGTATTCGTGATGGCATGTGGTGGCTGGTGACCATGCGTGGAACACCGCCGCCACCCGTGGCCATCACGCGTGGATTACATAACGCGTTGAATCTATCACGCGTGAAAATGTGAGGGAAATGTTGGGTTTGTAAGGGAAATTGTTGAATGTGGTGAGTGATGGACATTTCCACTAAAATCCATCACTAGTGATGGAATAATGTTTGATAACATTGCAGAACTTGATTGGAAGTTGTGAAGTGATGAGTGATGGGCACCCTACCCCCTGAGAGATCACTTGCTTGGAAATATGTTGAGTTGTTTAGAGAGGTACATCATGGGCCCGGGAATAAATTTTAAAGAAAGCATAGGAAACGAAGCCGATCTCATTATCTGAAGATAATTTTATTTATATATTAAACTAGTACTCACGCACTGTGGCGGGAATTCGATTAGTATTGGTTTTGTTCATTATGCTATAGTCACTTGACACTTGTGATGATATGTCTAGAAAGCTATAATATCGGTACCCTATGGTACCAACACTCGTATAGATTAAACTCGTAATACGCGGTTGCATTTAAATTTTTCTCGATATTGTGAAATAATATTTATTTTGAAAAAAAGAGTTGTATTTCAACATAAAGGTATGATGATGAAACCGAGTCGGTGTAGTAATATTACAATGGTTTTAATACACAACAATTGTAATGACGTGACTCAAAAAATAAAGCGTGTTTTTACATTGATCGAAAATCATAAAATCGAATACCAATACCGGTTCCGATGATGTTGTTGGCCAGTACCGACTCAATTCTTAACCACATCATCATTTCGAATACCAAATTCCGTCTTAACCAAAACTTCGAACACAACTCCGTTTTAAATAAAATTTATATCGAAAGTTAAAAAAAATTTAACGCAACCACGTATTTAGTCTTCATAAAAACGAAAGAAAGAGGGCCGGAGGCACAACATAGGCTTAAGAATTTATGCATTTACTTGTCATCGTGATTATTTATCACGTAGTGAATACTAACATACAATTTATACAATTAAAGTCTGTGCTTATACAACAATTCAATGTTAATTACGATCCATTTTTCAAACCGAACACCACAACCGTTATTTCCCACCGCCACACGCGTTCCCGTGCAAACCGAGGGGTATAAATCTAGTTTGGATTTTTATGAATTTCCCGTAGCAAGTATTGTGAGAACCAAAAAGGTGTTTGATTTGTAATTTTAATAAAAAGAAAAGAGTAAAATGCACGGATAGTCCTTTGTGGTTTTGGCAAAATAACACCTATAGTCCCCAACTTTTGGAAATTACACCGGTGCTCCCTTATGGTTTTGACAGTTTTGTTACTCGGATAGTCCCTAGAGTGGGATATTCGTTAGTTTTCTCCGTTTAAGTGAATGTGAAATGACAAAATTACCCTTCATCTACTCCACTCTAAAAAAAAAAAAACAAAACAAACCAACCTCACCCACCCCCACCTTTTCTCTTCGTTCCCCCACCGTGCGAACAACACATCACTGAAACCCGGTTACCACTCCACTGAACCCGACTGAAATTCAAACCGTGCGAAACAAACACATCCCTACACCCTGTCGTACACATATCTCCACCTCTCTCTGCTCCGCCGTTTCCCTTCTTCCACCACATTTCACTACCATAATGGCGGCGGCAACAACCACAACCACCTTCTCCACCTTAGCTCCCTACCACTTCCTCCGCAACCACCACCGCATCTCTCAAGGCCGCTCCCAAAACCCTAGGGTTTAACATCGGACTTTTCTCCTCCAAAACTGCTTCGAAAACCCTCCGAGCTCGCTCTAATGGAGGATATGGATCTGCTCTCGGAGCTCGTATGGTTTCAGCACCAGCAATAACCAAACCTACGCTTCTTAATTTTGAAACCTCTGTGTTAAAGGGAGAAAATTAACATTGCTGGTCATAATGAGGTTATTAGTTTTTGTTTCTCTTTTTGTGTGTGTATATACGTAAATTCTGTTTGAATCTAGTTTTTTATACCAAGGGGCTGTAGGTGGGAGGAGGGTGGTGGTTAATGTGGGGGAAACAGAGAGAAGGTGGGGTGGGTGGGGTTAGAGTGGGGTTGTTTTGTTTTTATTGAGTGGAGAAGATAATGGGTAATTTGTCATTTTAACATTGACTTAGGGTGAAGGGGGTGCACACCTAATAGGTGAGTTGCCTCTCTTACGCCAAACCAATCCCCGTGTGCCACGTCAACTCCCCTCTTAAACTCCCCTAACACCCCCATTTGATGGCGCCACTCCCCTATTAGGTGAATTGGTTTTTTTAAAAAAAAAAAAAAAAAAAAAAAAGAAAATACCTGATTGGACAGCTGCCTTCTCTCTCCTCTCTCTCTCTTCCCCTCTCATCGGTGAGCCGCCACCTACCCTCCCTCCTCTCTCTTCCCCGATTTCACCCACCGCATCAATGGCGGCACCCCCGATCCGGCGAAACCCCTCCCCGATTTCACCCACCGAAGGTGCCCCGTACCCCCTTAACGGAGAAATTAACGGACATCCACTCAGGACTATCCGAGTTAACAAACTGTCAAACCATAGGAGCACCGATGTAATTTCTAAGTTGGGGACTTATAGATGTTATTTTACAAAACCACAGGGACTATCCGTGCATTTTACTCAAAAGAAAATAAAGATATCTAATCTCATACTAATAAAATATTACATCTAATGCAATATGACATTTTCTCATTCAATTCATTGATAATATCATTATTTTTAATTAGAGTTAATTACACAAATGGGTCCTGTGGTTTATACCTAATTTCGCCTTTGAGTACTAACTTTTTATTTTAACAGATTAAGGTTCTATGGTTTCAATTTTTGTAACACCTTTGGGTACTAACACCAAAATTAGTTAATTAATGACTAAATACCCTTGCATTTTTTTTAAGTTTATCAATGTAACACATTTGGGTTACTAACACCTAATTTTATTTAAGTTTTAAATTAATTTTACAAAATCTATTTAGTTTTTTTATTTTCATTTTTTTATTATATCTCTTAATTTAACATAAAGTCTATTTATTTTTTTTTATTTTCTTATTTTATTAAATTTCTTATTTAACATAAAATCTACTTGTTACACCAGTATTTTTTTAATAGATTTTTTTTAAATAAAATCTACTAGCTATATAGTTTTAAGTAATTAATTTCTTACTAGTTTTAAAAAATGTAAACCTTACTCGTTTTGAATTTTGGATATATATGATTGATAATAATAATAATATAATAATAATATAATAATAATAATAATAATAATAATAATAATAAATATCTTTTATGTAAAAAAGTTAAGCCATTTTAACTCGTTTTTTGTTCATTTACATTTTACTATTTTAGAAGGATATTTAATTTACGTAAAATCTACTAGTTGCACCAGTAAAATCTACTAGCTATATAGTTTTATGTAAATTAAATATCTATTTTACAAAAAATCGAGTTAAAAAAAGGCTTAAATTTTTTTAGTTTTATCTAAAATACCTAGCTATATAGTTTTATGTAAATTAAATATCTTTCTAAAATAGTAAAATGTAAACGAACAAAACAACGAGTTTAAAAAAAGGCTTAAATTTTTTTACATGAAAGATATTTATTATTATCAATCATTTCAATACAAAATTGAAAAACGAAATTTAATTTACATAAAACTATACAGCTAGTAGATTTTATTTAAAAAATCTATTAAAAAATTCTGGTTTAACAAGTAGATTTTATGTTAAATAAGAAATTTAACAAAAATATGAAAAAAATAGAGTTTATGTTAATTAAGAGATATAATAAAATAATGAAAATATAAAAATAAATAAATTTTCTAAAATTGATTTAAACTTAAATAAAATTAGGTGTTAGTACCCAAATGTGTTACATTGATAAACTTAAAAAAATGCAAGGGTATTTTAGTCATTAATTAACTAATTTTTGTGTTAGGACCCAAGGTGTTACAAAATTGAAACCATAGAAACCTAAACTGTTAAAAAAAGAAAGTTAGTACTCCAAAAGCGAAATTATGTATAAACCCACAGGACCCATTTGTGTAATTAAACTCTTTTAATTAATAGAATAATGGATTTTAATAATCTCAAATATTAGCCGTTGGCCGGCAACGGTCCTAACTTTAATAATGCCAGTGGTGGTCCCACCTTTACACATATTATAACCAATGAACCTTTACTAACAGAAAAGGAAAACGTGACAAAAAGATATTAAGGTTCTCTTAGTAAATGTCCATTGGTTTACAACATGTGAAAAAATGGGACCACCACTGATTATTTTTAAGTTGGAACCGTTGGCAGTCATCGGCTAATAGTTGTGATTATTAAAATCCATTATTTCTTAAGTAATTATATCCTTAGCCAATATAAACACACCTTTTTTTTACAAATCAATCATAACATAAACATGTGATAATCACTAATCTATAATAATTCTCACAAATATTATTACTAACATTAGATCACACAGTGTGGGAGAGCATGAGAATGGGCATGAAACGCCATGCGGCAACCACGTCAGCATTGTGGCGTGAAGAAAAAAAGCACGGGTGAGAATGGCGTGGAATGAAAAAAAAAATAAACATCAATCAATCAGAACAAAATTAAACTACACTTACCAA
This sequence comes from Helianthus annuus, assembly GCF_002127325.2. Taxonomy (NCBI): domain Eukaryota; kingdom Viridiplantae; phylum Streptophyta; class Magnoliopsida; order Asterales; family Asteraceae; genus Helianthus; species Helianthus annuus. The sequence goes on from NC_035437.2 coordinate 170,557,579, forward strand.
TCAAGAAGCCCAGTCATTGAAGATTTGAAAGTGGAGAAGCCCACTCATTTTAGTCCTGTGGTTTGGGTCAATTAAAGAAACCAACTTTGGAACACATCTCATTCATTGGAGCCATCTATTTTTTAGTTTCTCATCTTTATGTAACACCCATCTTAATTTTCATATGAATTTACTACTAAATACCCTTTCGTTTAGGAAAAACAGGGATTTACAAAAGTTTTCCGTTAAGTTTTAAAGTTCATGCATGATTAAAGTACATAGGATTTTCATCCTTACTAGTTTAAAACATACATAATGTTGACATCAAGAGTTACATGTCCCATTTTGAACTAAAACAAAACATATTCTTGCGGGAAGCTTCAAAAGTGATGTGTTCGGTTCTTATTATTTGCTTTGATCACCATCCGGAATGTCACTTGCTTCACCTATTCATCAAAACCCAACTAGAAGTTAGTTTTGACAACATATAATAAGTATAATCAAGTTCCAATATCGAATAAATGAAACAAATAAAAATTTAAAACTTTGATCTCTCGCGCCACGCGAGAGATCATTTAAGTCTTTCGCGGGCGCGAGCGGCCCGTGTGTCACGCCAAATTGCGTTTCCCCGTCGCGTGCGCGGGGGAGACCCTTTTCCAGCGGGTTCGCATTTCTGGACCTGCATATCTGCCCAACTCCAATTTTTATAATTACCAACTTCAAATGGCTATAACTTTATTCTACAAGTTCGTTTTAGGTGAATCTTTTTCCTACGCGTTTGTAATTAAAATTACGCATCAATTTATCTATTTCCCGCATATGAAACCTGAATTATTAACGAATGGTTTATATTTCTTGTTCATTTTATTCGGACCCATTTGTTTTATACTTTGCAAAACATGTTAATCATTCATTTTCACTTCTAAGTGTAACATACCCATTTCCCCGAGCTCGGAACTTCAGCGTATTATTACATTCCATGATTTTACGCTTTCATAACTCTCAGTTATAGAGTGACGTTCACGTCACTTTCAATCATTACCAATTTACCCTTGTTTTGACCCGTTTGGTGATTTAATGGGAAACCTCCAATTTTTATCATCATTACTAACTTAATTCCAACATACATTTTGACTCAATGCCATGCCTAATGAACTTCGTCATTTCGGCATTATACCAATTTCACAATTAGGACTAATCAAGTTAAACTAACTATATTCATATACAAACATGATATAACGGAACCAAGTTACATACTTGCATAATTCGTTAACATTGGTTTCTAACCATAATTACCCATTCCCGGGCTTGTCTACCTTAGCGTATCACATACATTCCATCATTTACGCTTTTATAACTCAAATTTAATGAATGACGTTTAAGTCACTTCGTACACTACCATTTCGACCATTATTTCACCCGTTTGGTTGTCTAATGGAATTCACCATTTTATCAACATACCAAACTTATTACAACCAATATTTTAACCCGTTTCTTTATCTAGTGAATTACATCACTTTATATACATTCCAAACATGACTAATTAAAACCAACTGGGGTAGCCAGTTGGCCACCGACACCCACCTCTTCCCAGAGGTACCGGGTTCGAGTCTTGGAGTGGCATATGTCGCCCAGGGTAAGAACTCGGCATGGGGAAGTCACCGCGGAGCTAGCTTGGTCGGGTAGCGGCTCCCGGAGTGAGATCACTCCGGCGGTTGGGAGGACCGTGCACTATCCCCCCCCCCCAAACATGACTAATTAAACAATACTATCATCCAACATATCTAATTAACTATTTTGACCCGTTTGGTTTGTCGAGTGAACTTTGTCACTTCTATGACATACCAAACTCGCATTTGACACTACAATCTCATTAACATTTTTAAGACTATTGTTTATGCATAATGCAACGAAACCGAAAGTTACGTACCTTTAGTTCTTTTCCTTCAAGCGTGCATCAACTTCGGCTCGTCCGCTTGAAGATTCAATTCCTTTGCCTATAGAGTTCAATCAACGACTTGTTTAGAACTCTAATTATTTCATATAACGCATAATTTCACCATAACATTCAAATATGCGTTTTTACTCAAAAATTTCAACATCTCGTTTTCTTTTAGGCATATTCAACAAACACCTAAAGGGCATAATTTTTGCAAAATCATTAACCAAGTTTCATGACTAGTTATTTAGCCCAATTTTTGAGCATTTTTCACAAATTCAAATGTTCTAGTTTACACATCAACACCTAGACCTTATTTCATGGAGCTCAAATAACACTAGATTGATAATCATAATTTCTAGTGTTCATCATCTTTCTACAAAAACCCATTTAACACATAAATGGATAGTTATGGACCTCATGTCTATGAACACTAATTCAACAAATTATTGGCTAGGGTTTGCTCCTAGACATGATTTTCATCCTATTTCATCCAAACTTCAAATCATGCAAGCCAAATTTTCGATTTCATATGTTCACCAAGAATTAAAGATGAACTAAATAATGAAATTTGGCATACCTTATGATCCCTTCATGGAGTTGATCACTAATTTGAGCTTAAGATTTTGTTTTGGACTTGATTTGCCTCTTCAATTTGATGAAATTATGTTGATTAGGGTTTGAGCTTGAGAGCCCTTCTTGGCTCCTGTGTTTTGTGTGATCAGAACACACACAAAGGTGTGTGTTTTGGTGTTTTTAGTTTTAATAATAAAAACCCCATTTCTCATTTTAACCATTTTAGTCCCTCAACCTTACCCAGGTTTATAAAGGTTACTACATTCAAGTTCCTTCATTATTTTATAACACTTAACTAACTAGGTTGATATTCCTAGTTATTTTAAGTGGGTTCCGGGAGTTTATAACCCGTTTTATTTTAAGTCCCGTTAACTCGGGCTTCTTATAAACTTACTTTTCTCAAAGCTTTTATTCTCCTTTTTTAATTAATATTTAGGATTATTTGTTTAAATCCAAATATTCACCGGGCTAATTTTACCCACTAACGGTATTTTACCTGTTCATTATTATTAATGTGGCATAATTACCAATCCTATTTTTGTGGTGTTACACTTTATCTCCTACTTGATTATAGATAATTAATATTAATTTAAAAGATAATTATAAAAATTAAATTTAAACAATTCGTATTGGGAGATAATATAATATTTTGAAATATTTATTAGATTTCAAAATTATTTATCTTGACATTAACAAAAGTCGTACACTAAATATAAATTAATATAATGTAAAGAGTTAAATGTCATTTTAGTCCTGTGGTTTGATTCAATTTGTCAGTTTAGTCCAAAAGTCTTATAATACACAGGGTTTATAAAGATATAATAAGATATAACTTTTTATTGATTGGTATATAAAATTACATGTGCTCAACCCATAGAATACATGAGGTTCTTAAAAATGTAACTTTTTTCATTATTAATATATAAAATAAAATCTACTCAACCCGTACAATACACACAGTTCTTAAAGATATAACTTTTTATTATTTAATATAAATGTATAGAAAACCAAAATATAACACTATATTCATTGTGTCATACATGGTGTCAAAGGTTCTGCTAAGAATACAATAAACATAAGCAAAATTTAGCATTATGTTATAAGTTTTGATGATAACACAATGTATAGAAACCTTAGTGAAAACGTAAAGACCAAAACCCAGTTGAAAGACACGATGACCAGAACCTTTAAAACAATACAAAGAAAAACCCAGTAAAAATGAATTTAAAATAAAATTTACTCAACCCGTACAATACACAGAATTCTTAAATATATAAATTTTTATTATTTAATATATAAAATTACATTTATTTAGCCCATGTAATAAATGAGATTTTTAAAGATATATTTTTTTATTATTTGGTATGTAAAATTACATTTATTTAACCTGTGTAATAAACGAGGTTTCAAAAATATATTTTTTTTATTATTTGATATATAAATTTACATTTATTCAACCCGTGTATTACACGAGGGTTCTAACCTAGTTTATTTATAAAAAAAAAACGTGATTGTTCCACACACATAAGAGTAACAAATAAAAATGATTATATGGGGAACCAAAAGTTTATACAATATGTTATGTTTTGATGAAACACATTAATTAGAGGAAACCATATTGAGATTATATCACGACCAAAAGTTTTTTATACAGTATGTTATGTTATGATGAAACACATTAACCAGAGGATTCTATATTGAGTTTTTAATGAGAGACTCAGAATTATTGATTTCGAGTATGTAGAGGTATCGTTATTTAAGAAGTCCATCACAACAGGTATTGTCTAATACATGTTGGTTCACTTGGTTTAATCCAACTATTAAGTTAGGGGGCACCCACTTCCCTTGTCATGAAGTTCTATCTGGAAAATTTCTCTTTTATATACATATATCATACTAATGATGATGATGGGGGTAGCTCAAACCTCAATAAAATGACTAAGAATACATGATAGCTTGAAGGGTTCAATGGTTTAAAGCCCGGGAACTAAGGTAGATAGCACGTGTACAGTAATCAGTCACTTCACTGATTACTTGAACAACTCTCCCAGCCGTAAAAGCAAAACGTGTGCACAGGGTGTACTCTTTTATCCGCAGGTCCAAACGCTTCAACCCCTAAAAGGGTAAGTCCTCCACTGCAAGCAGGGTTCACTGGTCAAAGGTGTCCCCTTTGAGCAATCTCTTCCTCTATAAATGACACTTCATTAAGTGCATTTCAAACATTCTGGATCAGCTGAGATCTCTTGGGATCTCTGATCTTTCTTTCTGTCTCTTGAGCACTTGTTTCATACAAGTCTCTTTTCTTCACAGTCAACACACACAATCTGATTGCTCTTGCATCCAAGGCTGAACACCCTTCAGCCGAAGATCTTGAACAAACAACAAACATAACTAGTGAACCTCTCTCCACGTCTTGCAAACGTGGGGGGACCCCACGACCTGCGTTAGGCAAACCGGAACCCTTCAAGCCTTTTGCCTAACCAGACTAATCACTACCATTGGTCTTGTATTTGTTGCATCAACAAATGGTATTATATGATAGTTTCAAAAATGTTTGCACTTGATACATATTATATGTAAATTGACTTGATTATTAGAGCGTTTGTGAGGCTTCGGTTATGTAAACCTTCTAACAAGTTGTTTGTTATACGACACAAAACCCCAAGTCTTGCAAAAAGGAGAGTGCTTGAGAAACATTTACATTGTCTTTCAGAGTTCATTGATGGAATGAAATGAAAGGAAATTGAAAGAAAGTAAAAATATTTTGTGCCATGGAATTTCATTTAAAGAAGGAAAAGAAAGTAAAATAAAATATGGATTCTCGAGTTTCATTTAAGGAAAAAAAGAAAGGAAATAAAAGGAAAATTAGGCTAAATTATTTAGTTTTTCTTTCCTCTCGATTTGAAAGGAAATGAAAGGAAAGACATACTCTCTTTTCTTTTATTTTCTTTTCCTTTCTTTTCTTTCTTTTGCTTTCTTTTCTTTTCCCTTGTTAACTTGAAAAGTAAAACTGAATTTTGAAAGTGGATTAAACAAACATGGTAAGAATAGACCATTAGACGTTGTAAATTTTGGTAACTTTGTTAATTGATTTTGTTAATTTTCAAAAGGTGTCCATTGGGATCAAAATTGTGATTTAACCAGGATTTGAAACTTATTGACTTACTACATGAATATTCAAAAACCTATAATTAAGGATTAGCAAGGAACATAAGCTATCTGAAGTGAATTCGATATTGGTGAGGAAAGTGATCGAAATTCCCTGGCAGCAAATAACCCTGCACAATCAACACCGGTTAGACTCTTCATAGATAGTGGGGTCTATCTGTGACAACTCTTCGATGTGAGAATAAGTATTTAGAGAATTGTAAAAGATAATCGAGATAAAAGAATAATTCAAAGTGATGTGAGCAGTGTACTTTCAACTGAGCCTTACTCTTGGTGTTGAGTGATGTAACCGAGTGGTTACTTATAAATCAGTCACTTTCTTTGTTAGTTATTAGGTGATTCCATGCCATTAGGAATATACATACCTGAAGAGTGGTATAATATAATATAAGATTGTCATCATGAACGATGTTTAAGTTGACAATGGCCGAATTTATCATGAAATTTCCTATTTTTTTAATAAAAGAAAAGGTTAATGCAATCTAATCAATCACAAAACCATGACTATTTTATATTGACAATATTTGTATAGGTTGATACAAAATATTTAAAACCAACCCGAAATTTATTAAATTAATTGATTAGTTCTTCCTTTGAAGGATTTTCAATTTTCAAGAATTACTGGTAATATATGTTTTTAAAATGCCGACTCAATCATTTCGACATTTATGTGAGATTGTGAGGTGTCATGTAAATAATTTATATGATGTTTTCAACAATATTTATTTTAGAGTTAATAACGACTTGGGCCCCTCTTTTGGGTTATAGTTTGTTATCCAGCCCGACAAGATCGGCCCAACACCCTCTATATAGACCTGTATAGGGAAGCCATTCAAGTATCGAACTCCTAAAAACTTGCTCTCGATCTCTACTATATCCTTTATTATTCTACTTATACCACACAATAAGATACATATCATCTCTTACTCTTGGGGGTGTTTCTTGATGGTAGGAGAACGATGATTCGAACAAATGATTTGTACGTGGAGTCATGGACTGATGAGAATACGGAAGATAGGTGAAAAAGCGATTCATAATTCATAAAAATAATCATCATAAAACCTTTCTAACGGTTTGATTTTTAATTTAGATTGTTGGTTTTATTATTTGTCTTAATTAAGTTTAGATTGTTGGTTATCTTGATCAAAATTAATATTTAAGTTATGTTTTCTATTCCATTTAAGATTCTAGTCAATATGCTAGTTACTTTGATGAGACTTAATGAGTATATTATTAGAATAGCATAGCATAAACATAGCCACATTTGTGATACCTGAGACAACTTTAGAAATTACAATAAAATTTCTCCAATGGGCTTTATAAAAGTTTGCTAGAACATATCTAACTTTTTTTTTTGGTCTCAGTCGTGCACCACTAGAGCTCGTTACACGTTGTAGCCCATTTAGTGCAAGAAGGTACAACTAATCCACCCGACTTCAAAATTCAATCCCCACGTCGTAACTTTTATGTTTTATATGTAGAGTTAAGTTCATGTAGAAAGTGCTTTATCGTACAAAACGTACGAAAGGCATGAAAAACCAAAAAATGTGGTGACATTTTCGTAATTGTTTGTTCGTAGGGTAATTATCAAAATTACTCTACAAATGATTTTGTAGAGTAATTTTGATCTTGTAGGATAATTATCAAAATTACTCTGCATCAAATTACTCTACAAGTGTATCAAAATTACCGTGTCAGTTTATCAACAACATACAATTCAAAATTACTCTACCAAATTATTTGTAAAGTAATTATGATACTCTACAATATTACCTTACAAGATCAAAATTACCCTACAAGATCATTTGTAGAGTAATTTTGATAATTACTCTACAAGTAAATATTACGAAAATGTCACCGCGTTTTTTCAGCAAAATCTTCAGTTAGTACGTTTTGTACGTTAAAGTTATTTGTATTTGATCTTTTGTCTTTATATGTAAGCGAACATCTGTTTGTAGACGTGATGGTTTTATATATTTTGAACAACAAATGTGATGGAGCTAGGGTGATAAACTGATAATAGAGCTGGAGTTTCGTGTCAGTTTGAAATGAAAAACAAAGTGAGGAGTACAATGGTCTTGTATCCGAACTCTCGATGCATATTTTGGAACATCTAGAGATTGCAAATCTTAAAACACAATAAATGGGGGGAAACGATACGCTATGGAAAATAAAGTGCACTTGGGACCATGGACGAAGGCACAATACATGGAAGCTAAGTGGCTCAGAGTCGTTAAGTACACAACCTCCATGGCTCCAATGGTCATCTATACTATAGTGAATACACTATAGTTTATTACCCTATAAAGTCCCCCTCCAAAGTGAATGTAAGAATTCGTTACACCCACATTTATTACTCTCTCTTTCTCTTTATATATATACACACACACACACACTTACTCTTATGTGGAGTTTGGTCATGAGGTCTAACTATCGTGGAGAGGCAACTGTCTTGATTAATCACTCCAACGTGACCTTGTTTACAACATTAATACAATTCCGGGGCTTGCATCATGTTGAACTAGGGACATTAGGGTAACCATCATCCGACCCACTGTTTGATCGAACGACAATGACATGTATGAAATTCGTTATTAAAAAAGAGAAAAAAGACAAAGTATTAACATAACGATAACATTTAATGGTAAGGCGTGTTGGATAAGTTAAAGTATCAATCGTGGCATAATTCCAGCTAATGATAAGACCCAACCCCCATGATAAGACTAATGGTATTTTAATGACAATCTTGTAAAAAAATGGACCATCGGATCGATGGGAAGCTACGAATCAAGCAATGCAACAAAGACAAATGCTGAAACAAATTCTTCAAAGCTTAGAGTGTATATTCTTTGCTTTCATGGTAATTATCAAAGCCCTAGTGTACATATATCCCCACAAACTTGATAGGCGTGGCAATACTCGCGTGTTTATATACACACATATTCATGAATATGTGTGTATTCATGAATGGATTTAAGCTATCATGCCAACCAACCCACTTTGTTTTTGTCGTTCGTTTGATTGTTAGCATCTAGGTGGAAGAGATAGTAGTATAGGTAGAGAATAGGAGGGTGCATATCCTCCCGAATTCTAGACATCTTTAGACGAATTTTGTGAGGGGAAGGAATAGAGAGAGAGAGAGACGAGGGAAGGACGTCCGGATTTTTCTCTATTTTAGATCTTCAATTTTGTTAAGTTTGCTTCCAAAATTAACTTTTTATCTTATTTAAGATAATTTTGTTTTTATGTTATTGCAGTGCTGAAAATCAGTTACAACATTTACTTGCTTATAGAAATTCTTGTGTGCCCTTCTCAAAAATTATATAATTGTTTATAGATAATTATGCGATATTTTTTACACTCTTTGATCATAAATGTAATTTAATATTATAAATAAAAATCATGAAACCCACTCATTGAAGCGAAGATATTTATTTAAAGAAAAACATGATTGTTCCACAAAATAAGAGTAACAAATAAAATGATTATATCGAGACCAAAAATTTATACAATATGTTAGCTATGTTTTTATTGAACACATTAACTAAAGAAAACTTATTGAGTTTTCAATGAGAGACTCAGGGGCTGTTTGGTAGCCTCTGAATGGTCATTAAAAGGCTACCTTTTAATGGAACCATTAAGAATTTTACCAATGAAAAAGTAGAAGAATGTGACATGTGATGATTTACCATTCAGAGGTTACCTCTTAACCATTCAGACTTGAGGTTACCTCTTATTCATTCAAAGGTTTTAAACCATTAAGAGGTAGCATCTGAATGGTCATTAAGAGGCTACCAAACAGCCCCTCAGAATTATTGATTTGCACCGTTGTTTAAGTCCATCACAAGGTTTAGGTCTAATACATGTTGGTCCACTTGGTTTAATCCAATTTATCTCGTAAAAAAGCTATTTAACTCCACTAAGAGGGTATTTGAGATTACGTTTTAAGTGATTATTTGATTATTGTGTTTGTAAAACATAAAAAATCTAAAAAACATGTTTCCATGAAAAAGTAATTATCTGCCTCCAAAACGCAGTTTTGGAGAAGCATGTACCTACATGCTTTTTCAAAACGCAGTTTTCAAAACGCAAAATCTATTTTAAAACACATAATCTATTTTGAAAACGCAACACCAAACACCCCCTAAGTTCTATCCAGAAAATTTCTCTTTTATCTACACAATCATACTAATGATATTATATGATAGTTCCAAAA
>NC_035437.2:170567469-170672665 GCF_002127325.2 Helianthus annuus
TTCTTACTTCATCTAAATTCCTGCATGGTGTCATAACAAGATCATCATAGAATAATGAATCCTTAAGAAGTCCCCATCTCGAAGGCTTCAACAGCCGTAGCCATATCCAAGTTGGGAATGTCCAAGGATTCTTTACTAAATTTAGTTATATAATCCCTTAATGATTCATTATTATTTTGAGTTATCCTGTACAATCACTAGTTAATTTTTCAAATTTTCTACTACAAGAGAATTGATTATTGAACAAATTAACTAAATTGGCAAATGAAGTAATAGAGTAAGGGGGGAAGACTTAGCAGCCACTTAAGAGCTGATCCAGTAAGAGTGGATCCAAATCCTTTACATAGGCATGCTTCCTTCAACTTTTCTGGGATAGGATTGATTTCCATCCTTTCCCTGTATTGTGCTATATGTTCCTCTGGATCCGTTGTGCCATCATACAGCTTCATGGTAGGGATATGGAACCTTTTGGGTACCTCTGCATCACAGATTGGTGGTGCAAAGCGAGATACCTTGTGGCTTCCATCTGCAATCTCTGGGATAGGCTTGACTACCCCTGGAACACTTGAGATCATGTCCTTTAGTTTCTGTAATTCCCTGGCCATAGCATGATTGGTACCTGTATCCTGCATGAATCCAAGGTTAGTGGTAGGATAATTATTTAAAGTGTTACCTCCCATTGGGTTTCAAGTTAGGGAATCCATATTGCTGGGATTCTGGAACAACGGAGGGACCAGTGGAAGCAATGGTCTGCATTGGATGAAGTCCCCTTGATGGACATCTAGACTTCCTGTTTGCAAACTTTTTAGGGATCCTGGCATCTGTAAGGATCCTGGCATCTGGGATGATCCTGGAACGAAGGAGGATCCTTGAACCTGGGATGATCCTGGAACAAAGGAGGATCCTTGGCCCTGGAATGATCCTGGAATAAAATAGGATCCTTGAAACTGCTGTGCCCCCGGATAGGCTCCCTGATTCATGAAGGATCCCATGTATTGAGGATAGGATCCTATTGGCTGAAAATGCGAATCTGATGTCTGAGTCATTGCTGCCGAGTTGAGACGTGATCCTCTTGACTCCCCTGTAATTTGCACGTCCGGGATCCCTGATGGCTGGGAAGTGATCATTGGAGTATCAAAGCTCAAGGATTTGGGCATCAGTGGAGAATGATCCTCTGCCGCTTTCTTTTGTCTTTTGAGATCTCCAATTTCCCTGAGGATCCTTTCGTTAGTTTCATCTTGCCGCTGCATACGATCCTTCATCTGCAAAATTAAAGCAAATACATCACTAGTACTGGGAATAGAGGAATTCATAGCAGAAGAAGATAGAGGTTTAGAGAAAGTGGGAGTTGATCTCTTCTCAGTATTTTTCTGAGATCCTGCCGGTGGAGGAGGCAAGGTGATCTGTGATGAGGTGACCGCAGACATCGCCGTGGACGTGTTCTTCAATGATGAAGCCATGTAACTCTTTGAAATGATTTCGAACAAAAGATTTTCTTATGAATGAAGCACCAATTGCCCCACGGTGGGCGCCAAACTGTTTTGGTCAAAAATCACACAAGGATAATGTAACCAAACTTTATGAAAACGGGGTATGATGCTTGGTTAACTATGAAAGTAAAGGATCACTTTTGCAAAGACACAATGATTTATACGAGGAAAAAGCCCTTGATCAATGAATGATCTCCGGCATAAAAAACCTCGGGTGATGGCAACTACCGATCACCAACTTCCATATAACAAAAATATGATTACAACTTTGGATGATAATGAGCTGAGTACAAGGATCACTGAGTGTCTAAGTGTTTGAGAGTTGTGTCGTATGTCGTGTGTGTTCTTCCGAATGAAGAAGAGTGGTACTTATACATGTGTGGGTGACCTATTTTAGGTAAAATGACTAAATATCAGCTCATTACCCCTTTAGAAATATAGATAATCTAGCCTAAATTGCTGCCCATAGATCAAGCCATGTTTCCATATCTTGTACAACGTCTATCTCTGATTTAGCTCTTGCCATATTTGTGAAGACGCGTCCCTGGATCATGGTCTTTAGAGCATATCCTGCTAGATGTTCCTGCAAAATAATATTGTAATAAGCGAAGGTGACCGTTAGTATAAGGATCACCATAACGTCCCATGATCCTGATCTTGAAGTCCGGCTGAGGATCACTGCCTGCCATAGAAACAAGGATCACTGGTTAGGATCACGTTTAAGGATCACTTATAGTAAAAATCCAGCCCTAACACTTGCCATGACTGACTATTTTTCCAAGTGGATAGAAGCTGAAGCCTTCGCTCAAGTCAGAGAAAAGGAAGTCATATCCTTCATTAAAAGAAACATTATAACTAGATTTGGCATTCCCTCTGAAATTGTATGTGATAATGGCTCCCAATTCATTGGAAGCAGAACCACTAACTTTTGTGACAGTTGGGGAATCAAGATGATAACATCAACACCAGTTCATCCACAAGCCAATGGTCAAGCAGAATCATCCAACAAGATCATCATCAACAATCTGAAGAAGAAGCTAGGATCCAAGAAAGGAAAATGGGCAGAAGAATTACCTTATGTGCTATGGGCTGATAGGACAACTCCCAAGAATGCCACTGGTCAAACACCTTTCTCTTTAGTATTTGGGGCAGAAGCAGTGATCCCAACAGAAATGGTGATCCCAACTGCTAGAACAAGTGCTCGTGATCCTGAAGAAAATGCTACAATCCTAGCTCAGGATTTGGATACTATTGAGGAAAACAGGGATCTAGCTAGGATAAGGATGGCTAGCTACCAACAAAGAATGGCTGGTGCCTACAACAAAAATGTCAGAATAAGGAAGTTCCAAGTCGGAGACATGGTGTTGAGAAAAGCATTTCAAAATACTATCAATCCTGCTGACGGGAAGTTAGCACCAAAATGGGAAGGCCCCTACTTGATTGAAGCTGAAGCAGGAAAGGGGGCATACAGGTTGCTAACCATGGAAGGAAACTTGTTACCAAGAGCCTGGAATGCTGTTCACTTAAAGAGATATTTCATGTGAACATGATCCTTCAATGTGATCCTTACATTGAAGTATCCTTGAAGGATCCCGGAGATATCAGTGATCCTTACTCTGGTAATATGCTTATCCTGAAACTATTGCATTTTCTTACTTTTTACCTAAGGATAAGGATCATGTATCCTTCATCCTCTACTCACAAACCATTTGAGTTATGATAAGTTCAGGTATCTTCAGCATATCGTCAAAGATCTTCAAAAGCACCGCAGATCCTTGGGTCTAACCCCAGTTATCCTTGGGATTATCCCCAGTTTCCGCCAGCAGCGCACGATGATCCTGGTATAGTTCACGTCTTTGGGACCAGTACCCACTTTCGGGGCTGACAACCTCATCGTACTGGCTATACTTAGGATCCTACGTATAATGGTAGACGTACCATACATCCGTTCCTAAGGTTTCTAACGTTTTCACGTTAGCTAAGGTTTTGACATTTTCATGTCACTAAGTTTGGATAGTTGCCAGAAAGGGCCATACTCCAGTTTACATACGATCCTTTGGGCTTGTCCCCAGTTATCCTTTGGGCTTGTCCCCAGATTCCTATGGGCTTGTCCCCAGTGATCCTCTGGGATCATTCTCAGTTATCCTTTGGGCATGTCCCCAGTTACTAATTTATCTTTTACATTGGCTTAGTCCCAAGTTATATCTCACTTTTCAGGTTTTGGAAGTCTAAACACATAAGGGTCCTTAATCCTTATTAACTATCAAAGTCTTATCTACGATTGTCTCGATTGAAGGTTAGGATCCTGACTTGGATCCTCAGGTATGATCCTTGACTATTTTGATTATATTCATTATCCTAACTGACCCTTATACTTTGACAACCAAACCTATGATCCTTGAACTAAAATGCTTTAAATATTTTCGATGTCAGGATATTTGATCCAGGATCATATCCTAAATTATTAAAACATATTTTCAACTCTTGATAAATATACTACAAAGACAATTGAGAAAAAAGAGGATAATTAAAGGATAACGACACGAGATAAGCCAGAAAAGTTAAGTTATATTATTAAATAAAAGGATCATTAACCCTTTCAAAAGATTGTCAAAATTGCCAACCCACATTTCTACCAGCAAAACGTGGCCCGTCCACATGGGTTGGCAAAGGGTGTCCATTGTCTATGCGGTCTTAGCATTGTGCAGGGAAATAAAAGCGGCAGGATCACAAAGGCTTCATCCCCCAAACAGAGGATCCCTCCACCTTTTGCAATCCTACCTATTGTTCAAAGGATCCAGGATCCTTAACCCTAAGAAACTATTGTTCAGATATTACAGACCATAATTGTTTCAAACCATCAACAACCACAAAAAACCACTATCAAACCTAAAAAAATTGGGCTCCGGCCTAGTCAACAATATCCATCATCGCCCAATCATGCAGCCTACACCTTCGCTGCTTCATCACCACCAGCATCTCCACCTTGATCCTTCTCAGCATCACCACCTTCCAGCATGGGGATCTCCTCAGCCTCATCCTCGTCCTCCAGGTCTGCCAGCCTTGCCTTCCAACCTTCAACATCCCACGAGCTTTTGTCAAAGGTAGGATCCTGAGCCTCCTCGGCCATCTGAAGTTGTATCTTGTACATAGCAATTGCCGCGGAGACCTTAGCATCTTGGGTGATCTCCTGCTTCTCGTTATCCATATCGATCAACCTCTGAGCAGCCTCAGCCTTCATGACCCGGAGTTCCTTCTCAAGATCTCCTATCTTGAGATCCTTTAACACACCCATTTGCTGGAGATCGGCAATTTGGCTCTCCTGGTCCTCAACATGGCCAAGATAAGTCTCAATCTCGGCAAGTTTCTGCAAATAGGGAAATAAGGTAAGTTCAGAACCGGATGATCCTCGAAGAAACAGGACACACAAACAGGATATTCGAAACGGATGACCAACAGGGGCAGTGATCCTTACCTCATTCACGTAGTCAAGGAATTGCTGACGGAGGAGGGGAAATCCTTGGAGATCTTCAGAGGTTTTCCTCTTTTTTCCCTTGCCCCGGATAGACGCTTTGGGAGCTGATGCTGAAGGACTGGCAGCAGGAGCCTTCTTCTTTGAAGACGTGACATTGGCAAGATCACTTATCCCAAATTTGGAGGCAGATTTAACAGACCTGGCAGATTTTCCAGCACCTACACAATTCAAAAACAAGATAAGTTCCCTTGTTAAATTAAATACTTTTACATAAAACTTATTTTCTATAAGGATACTTACTTGACATTGTGGCAGATGCAGAGGATATCTCTTGAGAATCTTGGATGGTGATTTGGAAGCTTCTAACTTCAGGATCAAGCTTTTTAAAAGCTAACACTCTCTCTTTTGCAGCGGGGGTTAATTTCAGACGAGCAATGGAAATAGCTGCATAAAAGACAAAGGAAAAAAGACATCAGTGATCCTCATCATATGAGACAGGACTGATAGTGATCCTTCGAGGATCCTCTACCCTACCATGAGTGGCCCATTCCTTGGGCAGATCCTTCCCATCCGGGATGGAATCCCTCTTAACAAAGAAAAACCGACGTTTCCAGTTTGTATCATTCTTGGTAACTTTGAAGATTGGGTGATCCTCCCCAGCTTTCCGTTTCAACAAATATCGGTGAGAACCGAAGGTGGTGAGATCATAAAACTCAGCTAACTCCGCCATCCCCAGATCAATCCCTTCCTGCTCGATGATCCTCTCGAAGGTATAAAGAACCCTCCAGATCATCGGCATAGCTTGGATGTAAGAGATGCCGGTTAAGGAAAAGAAAGACTGGGTAAAGTCTGGAAAAGGATACGAGTACCCTATAGCAAACGGAGTAGCAGGAAAAGCCACCCAGACATCCGAGACAAAGTCGCTCAAAGCAGTAGGATCAAAGGATTTAAAAACGGCATTCGCCGGAAAACAATGACGAATTTTGTCTACGTGAGCATCACTAAAGCAACACCTCTTCGTAGGAGAATCCTTGATAATCCCCTGGCTTTTTAAGGGACTACCCTTCTTGGAATCCTTGTGCGGAGAATTCCGGAGCAACATGTTTGGAACAGAAACAAAGTAGAAACGGAAAACAGAGCAAAGAGAGTAGAGAGAAGAAGAAGAGAAGAGGAGAGTACCTGATCGATCTTCGGTGAAGAATATAAAGGGAGTGTATCCCGAATTTAAATACAAACTGATCCTCACCCTATCTCCTATTTATAATCATGATCTGCAGGATTGTCACATCTCTGACGTAATGATCACAACGGCTAGTCCGAACATAACGGCTAGTTTCTTGGAGTCGCCCGTTAGAGATAGGATCGAAACAAAATATAACTCGTCTATTTACAATTAACTCCTTATATTTTGGGGGCAATTGTTAGGGCTGGATTTTTATTATAGGTGATCCTTACACATGATCCTAACCAGTAATCCTTATTTCTTTGGCAGACAGTGATCCTCGGCAGGACTCCAGGATCAGGATCATGGGACATTATGGTGATCCTCATACTAACGGCCACTTCCGCTCAATACAATATTGTTTTGCAGGAACATCTAGCAGGATATGCTCTAGACATCATGATCCAGGGACGCGTCTTCACAAATATGGCAAGAGCTTAATCGAAGAAAGACGTTGCACAGGATATGGAAACTAGGCTTGATTCATGGGCAGCAATTTAGGCTAGATTGTCTTTATTTCTAAAGGGGTAATGAGCTGATAATTAGTCCTTTTACCTAAAATAAGTCACCTACACTTGTATAAATACCACTCTTCCTCATTCGGAAGAACACACACGACATACGACACAACTCTCAAACACTTAGACACTCGGTGATCCTTGTACTCAGCTCATTACTATCCGAAGTTGTAACTACATTTTTATTATATTGAAGTTGGTGATCGGTAGTTGCCATCACCCGAGGTTTTTTATGCCGGAGATCATCCATTGATCAAGGGCTTTTTCCTCGTATAAATCATTGTGTCTTTGCATCTTTATCACAGAAGTGATCCTTTACTTTCATAATTAACCAAGCATCATACCCCGTTTACATAAAGTTTGGTTACATTATCCTTGTGTGATTTTTGGCCAAAACACTATCAATCCTGCTGACGGGAAGCTAGCACCAAAATGGGAAGGTCCCTACTTGATTGAAGCTGAAGCAGGAAAGGGGGCATACAGGTTGCTAACCATGGAAGGAAACTTGTTACCAAGAGCCTGGAATGCTGTTCACTTAAAGAAATATTTCATGTGAACATGATCCTTCATGCATGTGATCCTTACATTGAAGTATCCTTGAAGGATCCCGGAGATATCAGTGATCCTTACTCTGGTAATATGCTTATCCTAAAACTATTGCATTTTCTTACTTTTTACCTAAGGATAAGGATCATGTATCCTTCATCCTCTACTCACAAACCATTTGAGTTATGATAGTTCAGGTATCTTCAGCAAATCGTCAAAGATCTCCAAAAGCACCACAGATCCTTGGGTCCAACCCCAGTTATCCTTGGGATTATCCCCAGTTTCCGCCAGCAGCGCACGATGATCCTGGTATAGTTCACGTCTTTGGGACCAGTACCCACTTTCGGGGCTGACAACCTCATCGTACTGGCTATATTTAGGATCCTACGTATAATGGTAGACGTACCATACATCCGTTCCTAAGGTTTCTAACGTTTTCACGTTAGCTAAGGTTTTGACATTTTCATGTCACTAAGTTTGGATAGTCGCCAGAAAGGGCCATACTCCAGTTTACATACGATCCTTTGGGCTTGTCCCCAGTTATCCTTTGGGCTTGTCCCCAGTTATCCTTTGGGCTTGTCCCCAGTTATCCTATGGGCTTGTCCCCAGTGATCCTCTGGGATCATTCTCAGTTATCCTATGGGCTTGTCCCCAGTGATCCTCTGGGATCATTCTCAGTTATCCTATGGGCTTGTCCCCAGTGATCCTCTGGGATCATTCTCAGTTATCCTTTGGGCATAACCCCAGTCACTAATTTACTTCTTACATTGGCTTAGTCCCAAGTTGTGCTTCGTTTTTCAGGTTTGTGAAAGGTAAAACACATAAGGATCCTTAATCCTTATTATCCATCAAAATCTTATCCACGATTGTCTCGATTGAAGGTTAGGATCCTGTCTTGGATCCTCAGGTATGATCCTTGACTATTTTTGATTATACTATCCTAACCAACCCTTATACTTTGACAACCGAACCTATGATCCTTGAACTAAAACACTTTGAGAATTTTCAATATGAGGATATTTGATCTAGGATCATATCCTAAGTTTATTAAACACTTTTTCAACTCTTGTTATTTTAACAAATATAGCAATTGAGGAATAAGAGGATAATCAAAGGATAACAACACAAGATAAGCCAGAAAGATTAAAGTTCTATTATTAACAAAAAGGATCTTTTAACCCTTTCAAAAAGTTGTCAAAATTACCAACCCACATTTCTACCAGCAAAACGTGGCCCGTCCACATGGGTTGGCAAAAGGTGTCCATTGTCTATGCGGTCTTAGCATTGTGCAGGAAATTAAAAGCGGCAGGATCACAAAGGCTTCATCCCCCAAACAGAGGATCCCTCCACCTTTTGTAATCCTACCTATTGTTCAAAGGATCCAGGATCCTTAACCCTAAGAAAGTATTGTTCAGAGATTACAGACCATAATTGTTTCAAACACCACAAACTACTATCAAAATTTAAAAAAATTGGGCTCCGGCTATGTCTAGAAGTTTCCATCATTGCCCAATCTTGCAACTCAAACCTTCGCTGCACCATCACCACCAGCTCCACTTGCCTCCCCCTGATCCTTACCGGCATCTCCACCTTCAAGCATAGGGATATCCTCAACATCATCATCATCCTCCAACTCTGCTAGCCTTGCATTCCAGCCTTCAATATCCCATGTGCTCTTATCAAAGGAAGGATCCTGAGCCTCCGTGGCCATCTGCAGTTGTATCTTGTACATAGCTATCACGGCAGAGACTTTAGCGTCCTGAGTAATGTCATGCTTCTCATAATCGAACTTGATCAATGCTTTGACAGCCTCATCCTTAACAGCCCGGATCTCCTTCTCAAGATCAGTGATCTTGAGATCCTTCAGCACACCCATTTGATGAAGGTCGGCAATCTGGCGATCCTGATCTTCAACGTGGCTAACATAAGATTCTATTTCAGTAAGTTTCTGCAAAAAACAACAGGATATAACGTCAGACACGGGTGATCCTCAAAAACCATCAAGATAACCAACAGGGGCAGTGATCCTAACCTCGTTGACAGAATCAAGAAACTGCTGGCGAATCAGGGGAAATCCTTGAAGATCCTCAGAAACTTTCCTCTTTTTTCCCTTACCCCTAATGGGTAATTTAGGGGCTGAAGCAGAAGGACTAGCAACAGAAGTCTTCTTCTTCGAAGACGTGACCTTGGCAAGATCATCAATCCCAAACAAGGAGGCAGATTTGGCAGACTTAGCGGATTTCCCAGCACCTACACAATCAAAACAAGATAAGTCTCCTAACTAATTTAATATTTTTTGCCTAGAACTTACTTTTTGGTAAGGATACTTACTTGACATTGTGGCAGATGCGGAGGATACTTCTTGTGAATCTCGGATGGTGACTTGAAAACTTCTGACCTCAGGATTAAGCCTTTTAAAAGCTAAAACTCTTTCTCTTGCAGCAGGGGTTAACTTGAGATGAGCGATGGAAATAGCTGCAAAGGAAAAAAGACATTAGTGATCTTCATCAAATGAGACAGGACTGATAGTGATCCTTCGAGGATCCTCTACCCTACCATGAGTGGCCCACTCCTTGGGCAGATCATTCCCATTAGGGAGGGAATCCCTTCTCACGAAGAAAAAACGACGCTTCCAATTTGTGTCATTTTTGGTAACTTTCAAAACAGGATGATCCTCCCCGGCCTTCCTTTTCAACAAATATCGATGAGAACCAAACGTGGTAAGATCATAAAGTGCGGCCAGCTCTGCCATCCCTAAATCAATCCCCTCCTGCTCGATGATCCTCTCGAAGGTATACAAGACCCTCCAGATCATCGGCATAGCTTGGATATAAGATATGCCGGTCAGAGAAAAGAAAGATTGGGTGAAGGCCGGAAAAGGATACGAATATCCTATGATAAATGGAGTTGCAGGAAAGATCACCCAGGTGTCTGAAATAAAATCACTCAAGGCAGTGGATGTGAAGGATTTGAAAACGGCATCCGCCGGAAAGCAATGACGAATCCTATCTACATGAGCATCGGTAAAGCAACATCGCTCCGTAGGGGAATCCTTGATAATCCCCTGGCTTTTTAGGGGACTATCCTTCTTGGAATCCTTGTGTGGAGAGTTCCGGAGCAACATGTTTGTGACGGAACAGAAACAGAGCTAAGAGAAGGAAGAAAGGAAAGAGAGAAGAAGAGGATACCTGATCAGTCTTCGGTAGCGATTATAAAGGGAAGATATCTCGAATTTAAATGCAGAGTGATCCTAACCCTATCTCCTATTTATAATCATGATTTGCAGGGATTGTCACATCTATGACGTAATGATCACAACGGCTAGTCCATGTGTAACGGCTAGTTATTCGGAGTCGCCCGTTGGAGATTAAAACAAAACAAAATATAACTCGTCTATTTACAATTAACTCCTTATATTTTGGGGGCAATTGTTAGGGCTGGATTTTTATTATAGGTGATCCTTACACGTGATCCTAACCAGTGATCCTTGTTTCTTTGGCAGACAGCGATCCTCAGGAGGACTTCAGGATCAGGATCATGGGACGTTATAGGATCCTCATACTAACGATCATCTTCGCTTAATGCAATGTTATTTTTGCAGGAATATCTAGCAGGATATGCTCTAGGCATCATGATCCAGGGACGCGTCTTCACAATTATGGCAAGAGCTTAATTGAAGAAAGACGTTGCACAGGATATGGAAACATGGCTTGATTCATGGGCAGCAATTTAGGCTAGATTGTCTTTATTTCTAAAGGGGTAATGAGCTGATAATTAGTCATTTTACCTAAAATAAGTCACCTACACTTGTATAAATACCCCTCTTCCTCATTCGGAAGAACACACATGACATACACGACATACGACACAACTCTCAAACACTTAGACACTCAGTGATCCTTGTACTCAGCTCATTACCATCCGAAGTTGTAACTACATTTTTATTATATTGAAGTTGGTGATCGGTAGTTGCCATCACCCGAGGTTTTTTATGCCGGAGATCATACATTGATCAAGGGCTTTTTCCTCGTATAAATCATTGTGTCTTTGCATCTTTTATCACAGAAGTGATCCTTTACTTTCATAATTAACCAAGCATCATACCCCGTTTACATAAAGTTTGGTTACATTATCCTTGTGTGATTTTTGACCAAAACACCATTTACATAATTTAGGGATAAAACCTTGTAATTTACAATAAGGTGATTTCACTGGGAAATTTTTATTTTACAAAACATGTTTCTTTATTTATTTACATTGAGCCACTTCTCTAAGCTTGTAGTGCTTCACGACACTTTTCTTGGATCACAACAGATCACCTGAAACATGTTTGAAAAAGGTTTTGTCAGCGGGGAAATACTGAGTGAATCATTCAGTTTACTGAAAACGACACATTTGTTATAATTTACAGTATTAAGAGCGATTACAGTGTTTCCATATCAACCAACTACCCACAGTATTTGTCACTCGACCGGATCTGTGACTGTGGTCATATCACTGTTGGGTCCGTTCACCCACAAGTGACGTTAATCACTATTTTGGTCCGACTACCTAATAGTGTATATCATGATTTAGGCTCGCTCACCTAAAATGATACAAACAGTAGTAATGTGCACAATACCCCACATACTGGCTGTAATTTGGTGATTACAAAGACTTAATCCCTGTAATTATAACTTTGGAAAATAATTTGGAGTATTGTAAAACAGTTAATAAAAAGAGAATGACTCACATTGCAGATTTAACGAGCAGTGTATAAGCCTACTGATTAGCCTTGCTTAACCTAGTTTAAATAATAATGCACACAACTGGGTTAGTAACTAATACAGCATTTACGTCAATTCACGAGATTAAACCCTCACAACGATTGACAAAGTGCAATACTTAAATATTCAACGGATTCACAACGAATGACAGAGTATAGCCCGAGTTCGGGCAGCACTCAAACATCCTGTCCAAATCACGATGAATAACAAAGTATAAACCCCATTTGAGCAGCACTCAAACAATCGTTGGATATTTTCAATTGATCGGACGTTGAATCGTAATAGCGATCGAGTTATTACCCTGTTTTGCGGCAGCAATTCATGCTATGTGTGTGTTTAGGACTGTTTCTGCTATATCTCAGCGTCTATTTTGAGTTTTAATGTCGTTCAAGTGCCAAAATTCGATTGCCAAACCCCTCTATTTATACACAAAATTTGACCCCCCTCGCGTGATGCGAAGGGTACCCCTATGGGCGTCGCGTAGCGCGAGGGGTCACCCTACTCTATAGGGTAGCCATGCCCCCAACTAGCTTATCTGAGTTGACAGTTTCGACAAATTCTAATTCTACAGCGAGTTATTTAGATAATCGTCAGCTAGGGTTTACCCCCCCCCCCCCTGAGTTTTAGGGGCCCTGATCCTGATTCTGATTGTTCTGAAAATTTTAGGGTTTATGCAGAATTACTTGGGTTTCTCAATTAGGGTTTCCTTATTAGATAATTAACATAATAAGTAATGTTTTTAGTGAGAGTTGTTACATCCTCCCCACCTTAAGAAAAATCTCGTCCTCGAGATTTACTGGAATAGGTAAGGATACTTTCGCTTCATTTCTGATTCCAGCTCCCAAGTGTTTTTTGGTCCTCTTTTTGAATCCCACTTGACTTTGACTAGCACTAGTCGTTTGTGTTTAAGAAACTTGATCTTTCTATCTTCTATCTGCAGTGGTTTCTCTACAAATTTTAACTTTTCATTTACCTCTACATCTTGAAGAGGTACTACTAGGGATTCGTTGGATAAACATTTCTTGAGATTGGATACATGAAATACGTCATGTACTCCAGCTAATTCTTCTGGTAGTTGTAAACGATAAGCAACTGGTCCTATTCCTTGGATTACTGGAAATGGTCCTACGTATCTTGGACTCAGCTTTCCTTTCTTACCGAATCGTACCACTCCTTTCCAAGGAGAGACCTTCAAGAGCACCTTGTCTCCGACTTGGAACTCGAGCGGCTTGCGGCGATTGTCTGCATAGCTTTTCTGGCGATCTCTAGCAGTCTTCAGTCTTTCTTTGATTTGAGTTATCGTGTCAGTGGTTTCTTGCACAATTTCAGGACCTGATAATTGACTTTCTCCTATTTATGCCCAACAAACTGGAGTTCTGCATTTGCGTCCACACATGCTTTGAATGGAGCAGCTTCGATACTTGAGTGATAACTATTATTATAGGAGAATTCAATTAAAGGTAAGTGGTTATCTCAATTACCACCGAAATCAATTACACATGCTCGGAGCATGTCTTCCAAGGTTTGTATCGTCCTTTCACTTTGTCCGTCTGTTTGAGGATGATATGCAGTACTTAAATTTAGTCGGGTTCCCATTGCTGCTTGGAAACTAGTCCAGAAATGGGAAGTGAAACGACTATCCCTATCCGATACAATGGAGAGTGGGACTCCGTGTAAGGATACTACTTCATCTACGTACAATTTGGCTAACCTTTCCATGCTAAAGGTTTCCTTCATCGGTAGAAAATGAGCTGATTTGGTTAATCGATCCACAATTACCCAAATTGCATCATTACCTTTTCTGGTTTTGGGTAACTTAGTAACAAAATCCATTGTTATGAGTTCCCATTTCCATACCGGCATTTCTAATTGTTGTAGTAGTCCTGAAGGTTTCTAATGTTCTGCTTTTACTTGTGAACAAGTAAGACACTTAGATACATATTCAGCTATATCCTTTTTCATTCCTATCCACCAAAAATTATTCCTTAAATCTTGGTACATCTTATTGTTACCTGGGTGCATGGTATACCTAGATTTATGAGCTTCTTCTAAAATCTTATTTCTTAATTCTCCCTGCTTAGGTATCCAAATTCGTTTCTTGTGGAATCTCCAAATTCCATCATTTCTTTGCTCTGGTTCTTTTATATAACCTTTCATTCCTTCAGCATCGTCCTTGATTGCTGTTTCCTGAACTTTCTTCAATTGTTCCATTAAATCTAATTGTAGATTTAATCTAAGCATAGGAACTCGTCGTTGCTTCTCATGATACTTACGACTTAAGGCGTCTGCAACTACGTTTGCCTTTCCCTCGTGATATTGAATATCACAGTCGTAATCGCTTAGGATTTCCATCCATCTTCTTTGCCTCATGTTTAACTCTTTTTGCCCAAATATGTACCTTAGACTTTTATGATCTGTATAAACAGTAAATTTACTTCCATACAGACAATGTCTCCAAATCTTAAGGGCAAACATTATGGCTCCTAATTCTAAATCATGAGTCGCATAATTTTCTTCGTGCTTCTTTAATTGCCTGGAGGCATACGCAATTACCCTTTTGTGTTGCATCAACACACATCCGAATCCTAATTTTGAAGCATCACAATATACTTCAAAATCTTCTGTTCCTTCGGGTAAGGCTAAAATTGGAGCATTTGTCAATCTTTGCTTTAAAATTTTAAAAGCTTCTTCTTGTCTAGGCCCCCATTCAAACTTAACTGCTTTACAGGTCAGCTTAGTCAAGGGTACAACTATTTTAGAAAAATCCTTAATAAATCGTCTATAGTATCCAGCTAAGCCTAGAAAACTTCTAATTTCCATAGCCGTTTGCGGGACCTTCCATTTGGTGATTGCTTCTATTTTAGCAGGATCTACGTGAATTCCTTCGTGATTCACCATGTGACCTAAAAATTGCACTTCTTGCAGCCAGAATTCACACTTCGAGAATTTAGCGTAAAGCTTTTCCTTTCTTAACAAATTTAAGAGTGCATGTAGGTGCTCACAATGTTCTTCCTGACTTTTGGAATAAATAAGTATATCGTCAATGAAG
The DNA here is from genome assembly GCF_002127325.2 of Helianthus annuus. Taxonomy (NCBI): domain Eukaryota; kingdom Viridiplantae; phylum Streptophyta; class Magnoliopsida; order Asterales; family Asteraceae; genus Helianthus; species Helianthus annuus. The sequence goes on from NC_035437.2 coordinate 170,582,536, forward strand.
ACAACTACGAATTTATCCAAGTATGGTTTACAAATCCGATTCATCATGTCCATGAATGCTGCAGGAGCATTTGTTAGTCCGAAGGGCATGACTGTAAACTCATAATGACCATACCTAGTTCTGAAAGCAGTTTTAGGTATGTCTTCCTCTTGTACTTTTAATTGATGATATCCGGAGCGTAAGTCTATCTTAGAAAAATACCTAGCTCCCTGGAGTTGATCAAAAAGGTCATCAATCCTAGGTAATGGGTATCGATTCTTAATTGTAACCTTATTCAGTTCCCTATAATCAATACACATCCGCATCGATCCGTCTTTCTTTTTCACAAACAAGACTGGAGCTCCCCATGGAGAGGAACTTGGTTGTATAAATCCTTTGCTTAATAATTCATCTAATTGCTTTTTCAGTTCTAGCATTTCAGTGGGTGCTAATCGATAAGGTGCCTTGGCTATTGGTGTAGTACTAGGAATTAGATGAATTCTAAACTCTACTTCTCTATCGGGTGGTAATCCAGATAATTCTTCTGGAAAGACATCTGGGTATTCTAAGACTACAGGGATGTCCTGAAGTTCCTTACTTTTAGTGTTAATGATTACGGAAATCATATACACTATTTCTTGTTTTCTTGAATAACTAGCCAACTTCATTACTGAAATGAATGTTAGTGGCTTTCGAGGTTTATCTCCTGTAATTAAAATTAGATCTCCTGTGGGGGTACAAATTTCTACGGAATTCTTATCACAAAGGATTCGAGCATGGTTTGCTACTAACCAATCCATTCCTAGCACCACATCGAATCCGGCTAATTTCATAAGTAACAGATTTGCAGAAAACTTATGGCCTAAAAGTTCTATTTTTCCTTCTTGCAAAATCTTATCTATGTTAACAAAATTCCCATCTGCTGTTTCGACTGTAAAAATCTGCTTAAGGGTAGTTAATAGTAAATTAAGAGCTTGGCAGAATGAAGTATTGATAAAACTTTGGTTGGCATCAGAGTCAAATAGTACTTTGGCGTATATGTTATGGACCAAGAATGTACCGGCTATCACATCTGGGATAAGTTCCGCCTCCTGAGTAGTCAACTGGAATACTCGTGCATTCCTCTTGGTAGCTCCGTCTGCCATCTTAGCTTTATTGTCTGCTGGTTTGGTTAGCTTAGGACATTTTGTTTGAAAATGTCCAGGTTCTCCACAGTTGTAGCAGATTATTGCTTTCCTTCTACATTCTTCTTCCCGATGTCCTATAGCTTTGCAAAAGTTGCAGGTCACATTGCACCTTCCAAAGTGTTTCTTCTTACAATTTCTGCAAAAATGAGGATTTGAGGATTGCCCCGTTCCACTTTTGTCACACCCCGATTTCCACGTGTTAACCGGTGGGCCCGGTGGGGGATTACCATGACGATGTTGGCAACAATATAGTCAAACCACACAATTATATAAATGCACAGCGGAAGCTTTAAAGATAAATATATACTTCAACCTCTGGTTGTAATATCAAATGTATTACAGAAGTCGAATGTATCCACAGCGGATCAAAATAAATAAATATTGTTCATTCAGATACGGCATCGAGTTTGCGAGACTATTCGTGATGCTTAGGAAGCTAATACCAGCCAATTTCGTATAGTACCTGCACTTAATCTTTTGGGGAAAAATACGTCAGTTTACACTGGTAAATACATTCAACTGACACATTTGAAAATGTTTATTAAAATTGATTTGAATGCACAAGGCACAAACTCTTTTATAACTTGGGAAAATTATTAAAATCTTGTGAACGTTTTACATGTTCTTTTATGCGTTCAGTAGCCCGGGTCGTACCGGGTTAAAGATTTATAGACACACCACATTGCGTAAAACCGTAGTATAAAAACCAACGGCTACGTCTTTTAATTTAATGTCGACAATGTATACCGGGTGTACGCCTACACCGGGATGTCGATGGTCGTGGCCATTTCGTAAAATGATGCCAAGGATATCCGGGACAACGGTCATTAAACCCCCCAAAGGCTTTTAAGAAACAAAACTGTTTAAATGAGCCGATCATATTATTTAATTAGCCACCTAAGCGATGGAAAAATATAATGCTCAATCAAGCGGTATTATCATACCGTAACCCAAGCCCGTATAGGGGAAATAAGTTAAAGTATTTACCTTTGCAAGTATTATTCCTTAATTTGATTAAATCACCGATAGCTTTTACTGGGCTCCTAATCTGGAACGAAGGTTTTAATTAACCTCTTAGAATCCTAACGGGTCTTTATATTGGCCGTAGCCTAGACCGGTTGGTTCTGGAATATAAATATGGTTTAATCGCGCGAAAAGGCGAAAACCGAGAATGGAATGTGATTCTGCCCCAAACAAGTTCAGAGACTTGTTTTATATGTGTTCAAGGTTCACACTCTGGATTTTGGGGTCCAAATAATATAATTTGACCCGTATCGGCTATTTTATTAAAACTAGTTTCATAAGCCGAACCGTGTGCGCAATAGGCGAAACGGTTAACCATGAGAGTCTTACGCTTATTTCCTAAGTCAGTATGCCTTAAAGAGGTTGTGGTATCAGTAGGATACCTTCCGTGATGCCCGTAACGAGTTTAAGTTAATATTATGCCCCGTAGGGGCTTTTCGGTCGTTTTAAAGACTTTTAAAGGGCTTTTCGAGTTCTACAGGAAATCTGAGTTTCCCGAACAGTTTATAAAGTCTAAAATACTTTATTTATTATTTAAAATCAGTGGCAACTGGAATCGGGTCAAAAGACCTTGTAGAACTCTAGTTTTGGCCGAAAAGGGCATATTCGGTATTTACCGAACCGTAGCCATAACCGCAGGTTATGAGCAAGGTAAAAATTATTAAAAATCTTTAAAATTCCAAAAATATTATTTTATAACAGTGGGTAAAGGTTTTGGTGACGAGATCTTGGTTTAGATGGGCGTTATGCTAATTGCGCCGTTAATTACAAAAGTTTACTTTAATTGCGCTTTTTAGCATAACTCTCATTCTAGACCTCGGATTGACGTGAAACTTTAAGGGCATGCTTATAATTTAGTAAGCAAGGTTATGGTCCGTTCACGTGTCCGAAATACTCGTTTTATTTCAAAAAGGCCGTTACGGTCAACTTTTAGGCGATTAACGGAAATGCGTAAAAGACTCGGACAAACAATGAACCGGTCACAGAGGGTTATACCATCATGTAACCTGGTCCTAAGAGAGTCCTAAGGCATATCTATACCTCGCTAAAACGGGTCAGAACTGAAGTCAAAGCAAAGGTCAAACTTTTGCGACATTCGGCTCCGAACCGGTTCAATGTAGCAAATGGTCGATTCAAACGAGCGCAAACAAGTTTATATACTTAATATCATGTTATATGAGTCTAAACAGGTTCCATAGCATACACATTACAGATTATGCATAAATCGCAAAAATAGCTTTCTGTTGACTTTTTAACCGTTCGTTTGACTCGACATTTGGGCTAGTTAGAGTGGTGATCAGAGGGAACCCTTTTAGAGGTTTATTACCCACATTAATACCATCTCATAACTACCTTTGATTCGTCATAAGACTGAACCATCTCGGATTTATTTTAAAGTCAAACCGTATTTACGACGGTTTGGTTTCTAGCTATTTACTAAGCATAAATCAAACTTCCAAGGATCAATTGAACTTACAGAAGTTAAGACCTGCTTAGAGAACAATGAAGAAGACTTGAGAGCTCTTGAAATGACCAGATGAGTGAGTTTGAGTTGTGATGAACTTATGAACACAAGCTTGCTATTTATAGCCAAAGACATGGTCCAAGATCATCACACAATGGTCTATAAGTGTTCATGGATGATGGGCAGGTGTCCCTAAGTGTTATGGGTCGAGTAGGGGGCGCCCATACTTCTGGAAGACCCATCATTGAGTGTTTTGCCGCTTTGAACAGCCAACAGCCAAAAATCTGTCGCTGGGCATCGCTTACGGACCGTATGGCTTCGGCCTTGCGGTCCGTAAGCCATAGGCGGATCTCAGTAATCATTCCCCCTCCTTACGGTCCGTAAGGCATACCCTTTACGGTCCGTAAGGGGTTAAAAATAAATCTTTTTCAAATCTTTTTGTAATGATTAAAAATCTTGGTAATTAATTACCTGACCTTTCGGGTTTGAAGAGGTAACTTTGCGATAAGGCCCTCGATTAATTACGATTAGGGACCTCACGTTATTTACCCGTATTGTTAAGCCCCTGGTTAATTTATTTATTATTCAGAAGGCTTTAATTTATATTATTGACGCTTTTAACCCTTCTCACACGAATTCGATCGTAACTTTCTCGTTTTATAACGGAACTTCGCGGAAATTTATATATTACATTCTAGTGAGTGTATAATACTGTTACAAAACCTTGGGAACGTTAAAGGGTCACTCAGAGGTATAATTAAACATGTTGACACAGTTAACCCCTGTGGTTTGTAATCTCTCACTTTCTTCCGCGTTTCACTTCCGTACGATCTATGATTTACTCGTTTGAAGGTACAAGCATTATTTAGGGTTACTATACAGTATATTTACCCTTGATTGACATTTATAACCCTCGACTTTATACACCTTCAAGGTTTGTCAATATTAGTCCTTTATTTAATATCAATGCCACGTGTAATCAAATGACACGTGTTAACACATTATTGGACGCAAAAATTCGAGGTGTTACATCCTCACCCCCTTAAAATAAATCTCGACCCGAGATTTACTCAAATAAATAGGGGTATTTTTCTTTCATTGTGTCTTCGACTTCCCACGTATATTCGGGACCTCTACGAGCATCCCATTTGACTTTTACAATCGGTACGTGCTTTCTTCGAAGCTTCTTCACCTGCCGATCTTCAATCGACAAGGGTTTTTCTACAAATTTTAAGCTCTCATCTATATGCACATCTGTGTGTGGAATGACCAATGATTCATCGGCGAAGCACTTTTTGAGATTGCAGATGTGGAACACGTTGTGAATTCCATTGAGCTCTTCAGGAAAGTTCAACTTATAGGCGACTGATCCGACACGTTCAATGACCTCAAAAGGTCCTATGTACCTCGGACTCAGTTTGCCTTTCTTGCCGAAACGCATCACCCCCTTCCAGGGTGACACTTTAAGCAGTACCTTTTCACCTACTTCAAAGTGAAGGTCCTTACGCTTTGGATCAGCGTAGCTCTTTTGCCTATCGCGGGCAGCCTTGAGACGTTCCCGGATCTGGACAATCTTGTCCGTCGTCTGGAAAACTATCTCTGGTCCCGATAATTGGACCTCTCCTACTTCCGCCCAACAAACAGGCGATCTACATTTCCTACCGTATAATGCCTCGAAAGGCGCAACCTTTATGCTGGTATGGTAGCTATTATTGTAGGAGAATTCGATCAGGGGTAGATTCTTATCCCAGTTACCGCCTAAATCGATTGCACATGCACGAAGCATGTCTTCTAGCGTTTGGATAGTACGCTCACTTTGACCGTCCGTCTGTGGATGGTAAGCCGTACTAAAGTTTAAACGCGTGCCCAAAGATTGCTGGAAACTCTTCCAGAAGTGAGACGTGTATCTAGTATCCCGGTCGGAGATAATAGACAGAGGTATGCCGTGTAAGGCTACAATCTTATCAACATAAAGTTGGGCTAACATATCGGAGCTATACGTCTCCTTGATGGGTAGAAAATGAGCTGATTTAGTCAGCCTATCGACTATGACCCATATTGTATCGTTTCCCTTCCTGGTTTTGGGTAACTTGGTTATGAAGTCCATAGTTACGCATTCCCACTTCCACTCGGGAAGTTCAGGCTGTTGTAGCAAGCCAGACGGCTTTTGGTGCTCGGCTTTGACTTGAGCACAAGTCAAGCACTTTGCTACGTGGGCGGCCACAGACTTTTTCAAGCCTATCAACCAATAATTTGCCTTTAAATCTTGATACATCTTGTCAGCTCCAGGATGGACCGAATATTTGGAACTATAGGCTTCCTGGAGGATAACATCTCGTAGTCCTCCATATATCGGAACCCATATTCGTCCGTTTAATCTAAGGATTCCATCCTTGCTAAGAGTCAACTGCTCCTCAGTTACTCCTAACTTTTCATTAGGATAATTAGCTTCCAACACAGCTTCTCGCTGTGCAGCTAAAATCCTTTCAATTAAATTGTTCTTGACCTCAATGCTCTTGGCATTGATTCGAATAGGTTTTACCCTTTCTTTCCTCCTTAAGGCATCGGCGACTACATTCGCCTTGCCGGGATGGTACCTGATCTCGCAATCATAGTCATTCAAGGTCTCCATCCAACGGCGCTGCCTCATGTTCAACTCTTTCTGATTGAACAGGTGCTGGAGGCTTTTGTGATCAGAATAAATCACAAATTTAATACCATAAAGGTAATGCCTCCACAATTTTAGTGCAAATACAACGGCACCCAACTCCAAATCATGGGTGGTGTAATTCTTTTCGTGCACCTTTAATTGTCGTGAAACGTAGGCAATAACTGTCACACCCCAACCGATGGCGGAAACATCGGGATGAGACGTACAAACTGTTCAAAGACATCATAACACTAAACGTGACAATATTTAAAATTTCATTTATTAATAATTCAAAGTTTCATACAAAGTCTCAAAAAGAAATAACATAACATTAAACAAGTTTATTTCGTAGGTGGGTTTCTAAGCCATCCTATTTATTTCTTCACTTCTTGTATCATCACCCTGCAGTATGCATTTAAAATAAAGTCAACAAATAATGCTGGCGAGTATACAAGTTTGTACATAGCATAATAGAGTTAAAATAGTTTAACAGGATCTAGTCCACGTGAATACTTGAATTCATATTAACAGTTATACTCGTAACGATGAAACTATGTGTTCAAACCATAGTTTAACGCAATTAACATAGCCTAACCCTCGAAAGGGTGGTAACATAGAGTTAAAAATCCTAACAATACCCATAATATTACGGGAGGGGCGTTACAACCTACAGTGCTGCCATTGTTAGGGGAGGCTTGCAAAGTTAATGAACACACAGCCATAAATGTTTAACATTAGAATAACATGATTAACATGAGTCAAATAGATTCACAATAGTATGGATAGATTGTGCAAAAATGATTAACATAGTGTTTTTGATATAGGAAATGCATACTACACCCAAAAGTGTAAAATGGAAAATGGGTCAAGTATACTCACCTTAGAGTGCGTTGCGTATTCTTGGAATAAGATAGAATAATAGAATAATAGATTTCCCAAGAGGCGTGCACAAGAAGATTACCCTATTAAGTTGGAAGGATTTTGTTAAATATTGGGAATTTTGGGAATTATAATATGACAGTTAAATAGGTAAAATAAATACTAATCTTACCAAAACATCACAAATAGAATTTCCAAAATGTTGGATTAAATAAATAAAAATTTAAATATGTATATAATTATTTTAGATTAACAATCTTAAACAAATAATCTAGTATCAATTAACAATTCTATAAATAATAAATCTATTTATAAAATTCTAGTTATATAAAATAAGATAATAAATCAAAAAAAATTAAATAATAAATTCTGGAATTAATAAATAAATGCAATATAAATTCTGTTTTTATTAATTTAAAAATTCTGATTTAATATATATAAACAATAATTCTGATGCATATAAAATAATAATTCTGTTTTAAATAAATAAACAATAAAAATTCTGAAATAACTAATATTCTGAAATAATTAATAAAATTCTGAAAAATAATTCTGATATTTAAATAATAATTCTGATTATATAAATAACAAAAATAATAATTCTGATTTAATCATTAATAATTCTGAAATATATATAATAATAAAAATTCTGAATTAATTAAGTAAGAAATAAAAATTCTGGAATAATAAATATAAATTCTGAAATAATAAATCTGCTTTAATAAAATATAAATCTGATTTTCAAAATTCTGATTTTATAAACTGAAATAATTAAATAAAATTCTGAAATATATATATCTGAAAAATAAATAATAGAAATATAATTCTGAATAAATAATTATTTCAGATTTAAATAAATCTGATTTTAGAAATAATAATATTAATAATCTGTTTTATTATAATGATAATAATAATAATTGTAATAATAATAATAATAGTAATATTAATAATAATAATAATAATAATAATAATAATAATAATAATAACAATAATAATCCTATAACAGTTCAACGATCGGAGAAAGAAAAGAAGGCGGAAAATGTTACCGGATGGTCGGAGACGGTCGGAGGTGGTGGCCGGAGAAGGTGGACCGGTGGTGGTGAAACTCCGGCGGCGAGAGGTGACGGAGATGTAGTTCGGTTTCGTTTCGGGTTTGATTCGTTTGAAAGGAACGATATGATGAAGTTTTGATTGGGTTTTATAAAGGAATGAGGGTGTTCGGTTACAGAAACAGAAGGGTCACCCGTAACAATCGAAGAAGAAGAAGAAACGAATGGACGTAGAAGATGAAGCTGTTTGGCGGTTTGTTGTTTGATTTTAAATTCGCAATAAATGAATGCTTAAATACAAAACAGATCCAACTTGTTAACATGTTGCGAGATAGTCCAGTTGGTTTGTGCGCTGTTTGAGTTGTTGTTGGTCGCGGGTTCGAGTCCCGGTTCATGCACAAAATCCCATTTTTTTAATACAGTTAGTTTTAACTAACTGGGTTAGCCACTAACTGAGTTTTCTAACTCAGTTAGTGCTGTTCTTTAATAAAACTAACTAGGTTAGGCTGATTTAACCTGGTTTTCACTAACGGGGTTAGATTTACTAACAAAAATGTTCAAAAACCAATAAAAATTCAGAAAATATTTATTTATTTAATTTAAATTATTATTTTATTCATTTAAAATAATAATAAAATAATATAATAGTCAAATTTAACCCAAACTTCAATATTTTTACCAAATTAGCGTATAAACTCCCAATTTTTGTACGATTTAGGGTAATCTCTTGGCAACGATGAATTAAAGAGCTGGAATTAAGATGTAATTTCTCTGTTTTTACGTGTTTAACATAGTTTCAACGTGTTTCAATTGTTTCAACAATACACAGCATTCAAACACAAATATGGATAAAATCATGCATTTTCATTATGATTTCAAGTCTCGATTACAATTTGGAATTTGAAACAAATACCACGAAGGTACAACTTACAAAAATAGAAAGTACAAGTAGACTTGCCAAAAATGGAAAGATTGAAAATACGAGATGTCACAATAACCTTGCCCTTCTGCATAAGCACACACCCCATGCCTGTGTGTGATGCATCGCAGTAAACTACGAATTCTTCTGTACCTTCCGGTAATGTCAACACAGGTGCGTTGCTTAGCTTCTGCTTCAGAACTTCGAAGGACTCTTGCTGCTTTGGGCCCCAATTGAACTTTTCTTTCTTCTTGGTTAGGGAAGTCAAGGGTGCAGCAATCCTCGAAAAATTTTCAATAAACCTCCTGTAGTATCCTGCTAACCCCAGGAAACTACAAATTTCTGTAGGCGTCTTTGGCTCTTGCCAGTTCATGACCGCCTCTACTTTAGCGGGATCCACTTGGATACCACGCTCACTTACAACTTGACCTAAAAACTGAACCTCTCGTAGCCAGAATTCACATTTCGAGAATTTGGCGTAGAGTTTCTCACGCTGTAGTAATTCGAGAATGCAACGGAGGTGCTTCTCGTGGTCAGCTTGGCTTTTGGAATATATAAGAATATCGTCGATGAAGACGATGACAAACTTGTCCAAATACGGCTTGCAGACGCGATTCATGAGATCCATGAACGCAGCCGGTGCATTTGTGAGCCCAAAAGGCATCACTAGGAACTCGTAATGACCATAGCGAGTCCTAAATGCTGTCTTATGTACATCTTCATCTCTGACCCTTAGCTGATGATAGCCCGACCTCAAGTCGATCTTCGAGAAATAGCTTGCTCCTTGCAGCTGATCGAACAGATCGTCGATCCTTGGCAAAGGATATATATTCTTTATGGTAACTTTGTTCAGCTCACAGTAATCGATGCACAACCGCATCGATCCGTCCTTCTTCTTTACAAATAGGACAGGTGCTCCCCAGGGAGACGAACTAGGTCTGATAAAACCTTTTGCCAACAGTTCATCCAACTGGGTCCTCAGTTCCTTCATTTCCGTCGGAGCTAGTCTGTAGGGCGCTCTCGCTACGGGAGCTGCTCCAGGTATGATATCTATTCTGAATTCCACCTGTCTATCTGGTGGCAAACCAGGTAGTTCTTCAGGAAAAACCTCGGGATATTCAGAAATGACAGGAAGATCCTCTATCTTCGGCTTGGGTTCTTCAATTATCACCTGAGCCATGTAAATTACACAGCCTCTGTTCAAACACCTAGAAGCTTTGAGCATAGATACATCTTCGGGCAATCCGTACTGCGTGTCTCCTTGAATGGTAAGCGATTCACCACTCGGGGTCTTTAGCACTATATGCCTCTTGCCGCAAATGATTTGGGCCTGATTACGGGATAACCAGTCCATGCCTAGAACAACGTCGAAACCCGCTAGTTTGAAAGGAAGTAGAGATAGAGGAAAAGAATGGTTCTTAATGGACATTTCACATCCCTCTAGCACAGTGGAGACGGTTTCTATCGTGCCGTCTGCTAACTCTACCTCGTATTTCATATCTAGGGTTTTGATCGGCATGTTCAATAGTTTACAAAACTTTTGGTCTACAAAGGACTTATCAGCGCCAGAATCGAAAAGTACTCTTGCAAATATATTATTTACGAGAAAAGTACCTGTAAGCACATTGTCGTTCTGTACTGCTTCCTTTGCATCCATGCGGAAGACTCTAGCATTTGTCTTCTTGGTCTCCTCCGGTTTCCTGGCATTCTTAGGGCAGTTGCTCTTGACATGCCCCTTTTCATTGCAACCGTAGCAGGTTGCGTCCTTGATCTTCTTGCATTCCACAGTCTTATGATCCTTGGACTTGCACAGTCCACAGGAAGGAGTCTTTGGTTGTGACTGGGAATTCGATGCAAACCTACATTTCCCAGAGTGGGGTTTCTTGCAGATTTTGCAATTGGGCCTTTCACCAGCTTGCCCATCCTTCTTCGTCTCAGCCCCTCTCTTGCCGTCACCGTTTCCACGGTGCTTCTTTCCAGACCTTCGTGAGGTATCATCCTCACGCTTCCTTTTCTCAGCCTCCTTGCTCCTTAGTGTCCTCAGACGGACAGCATCTAAAGTGAGAGACAAGGAGAGGTCAGTAACTGACCTGAAGGTCGTCGGCCGAGAGGCCTTCACGCTAGCCTTTATCGCAGGCTCCAAGCCCCCAATGAAACGGGCAATTCTTCGGGGTTCTGGTGTCACAAGGTATGGGACCAGGCGAGACATCGTATTGAAGCTCGTCAAATATGCCTGGCAATCCAGGTTCGTCATCACCAGTGACACAAAGTCAGCCTCGATCTTCTCAACCTCATGCTGAGGGCAGTAGTTTTCCTTAATGAGAGCAATAAATTCCTCCCATGTCATCTTGTATAAAGCAGACTTACCTGATGCCTGCACCAACGCCCTCCACCATGCCAGGGCCTCGCCCTTAAATGACTGGGACACAAACTTCACCACGTCCTTCTCTGCACACCCACTGATGTCCACAATAGTGTCCATCTCATCTAGCCAGGTGATACAATCAACAGCACCTTTCTCCCCTGTGAATTCCCGGGGCTTACAGGATACGATGTACTTGTAGGTGCAACCCTTGGCACCAGATGCATCAGTGTATTCTCGTTCACGACGAATACTATTCTCAACTGACGAGTGATTGTCGTCATCTTTCTTAGGTTGAGAAGGTGGTTTGGAGTGTGTCTTTGGTTTGGAGAGTGGTTTTGTTACAGATTTACTATGAGACTCAGTGTATTGACGGTCAAGAGCTGCCTGAACAGCATTGTCAATCAGAGCCTTTAGCTGTGCGCCTGTCAGATGCACTGGCGCATTGTCGTAGTCATCTTCATTTGTATGGCTGTTCTCTCCATTGGGATCCGCCATTGTAACTTGAATCTGTTACAGAAGATAACAAAATTTTATTCAGGAGATTATTATGGAATTGTCTTTTATGACAATTTGTCAACCATGGTAACAGAGACCATATTTGGTTAACTTATTACTTCATTAAATATTAGGATTTGAATATATCCTATTTCAGCTATATCAATAATATTGGCGGCATAAGGCCTAATCACGAGGATGTTTTATACTATTAGCCGAGATTTCAGAGAATCAAAGGCTTAGAGATTTGAACCGTAGTTCTTTTATCTCTTTCTGACAGGGAGTCATAGACCACCACTGTCTTTTGTCTTTATAAGACAATTATTATGGCCCATAGGCAATACACCACAAATGGATGTTTTATCAAGGTTGGCCCGTAGGCACTACATCACTAATGGACGTTTTAATAAGATTGGCCCGTAGGCACTACATCACTAATAGATGTTTTATATTGTGATCACCTTTACTGGTGGTTTAGCCCATGATTTATAAATCATTTAGTCGGGTCTTTAAAATCCTTTAAAGGATTATTGTATAAGAATGACGTGTGTGATTTTAACGGATCACATCTGCCATGAGTGTTAACATGCTCACAGAGGTTAACAGGGAATCTGAATCTTTCAATTAGGTCTTACCATCTTGACCGGATCTTAAAAGACACCAGGCTAGGTTTCACCTTTTAAGATTCTTTATTTAGGCAGATCAATTTAAAAGGAATGGTTTTGATTTATTTCATACATATTAAAACAAAACTCATAACATACATTCCATAATCTCAAATACAATCACATATTGCCCTAAATGGGTCTTTCAAATAGTACATACCTCCATAGAGGTTTAAAAATAAGTGACAAGTCCACGCAGGGACTAACATAAAATAAGGGTCCATGCAAGGAGTAAAAGATAAGTCCACGTAGGGACTGAAATACGATAAGTGTCCACGCAAGGACTTATTTCAAAGTAGAAATTACATTAAGTACAACTATTAAGGGCTAGTGGTCACGTTTCTTCTTTTTGCCCTTTAGTAGGTTCGCCAAGCCTTTGAGAAATCCTCGGTGGCTCTTTTTCTCTTCCTCGAACTCTCTCTCCACACGATCTAGTCGATGGAGTATCTCTTCCTGTTCAGGAGGAGAGAATCGTGGTTGTGGCGCTTGTTGCGGAACTGGAGGTCTGGGAGGTATTGGATACCCATGAGCTGAGTAGTCCGGTGGTCCCATGTTCCCATGAGCTCCGTCAGGGTAGCGTGCATTATATCTAGCCGAAACTACATATGGGTCGCGCTCATAATTGTAGTTGTAATGTGCTTGTGACGGTTCGAACGGGTTGTAAGCCGTTGGACCCGTGTAAGCAGGTATGGGTTGGTCATACCCAAATGGTGGCGAATTTGGTGCAGCTGGTGCGGAGTTCGCCTCCTGTATAGGACTTGAAGATCCTTCTTCTTGTAGTGGCGGATAGTGGCTACTACTAGAGTGTCGAGGGGTGCTGAAGTGGATACCCCCTCCTCCTCGTGTGGACATACGAGCATTTGTCCTCCTACGCCTTGGCGGATCCGGTATTACTGGTTGCGCCGGTGGCGGAGGTGGTGGCGTAACTGCCACAAAGCGTGAATCCTCATAGGGATCCTGTGGATGTCGCGGTTGTTGTGATGTCTGTTGAGGTGGTGTGTAGTACCACTCATGTCGGTCAAACAACGCTTGGAAACTGTCTGGCCCCTGATAGGGTGTGCCATGGAAGGACGACCCATCAGAGACTTCTATCGGATGCGTGGGCGTACCACGAGCAGGTTCTGTTGGATCAGTATCTTCATCCATATGGTCTTCGGAGAAGTGATCTTGTGGCCCTAATGGAACAAAACCCGAAGGTTCCTATATGTAGTCAGCTGGATTAAACTGACCTATGAAGTATGGAGTAGGGTCGTCGTAATTCCGGTGTGATACCGAACGCTGTAGAGGTATGAAGGAAGGTTGTGGGTTGTTGGGATCATTCTCTGAGTTTGGCCCAAAGGAGTGCCGGTATGATGGCGTCGAGCTGTGCGAGGTGGAATGCCTCGCAGGTTCGTAAAGGTCTCTTCGTCGTTGGGTGTAACGCTCCGCATTTTCGAACCTTTCTTATTTTAGCAAGTCGTGTTGTACCTTCCATGTTTAGACACTTGTACTCTCTTTGTAATCTACTTTCGTTTCATTTGTAATTCGAGACTATTGATCATAATGAAAACGAAGGTATTTTATTCATGTTTGTGTCACACTTATGTGCGATTTTCACGTTTGAACGATATATTATCATAGACTCTCGATTCGTTATTACGCTCAATGCTCGTTAAACTAGTTGAAACTCGTAAAATAGTGAAACTCGAAAGCTTTGTGAAACGAATAAACGTTTAAAGATTTTATTTCGTTATAAATATGGTCATTATTCAAGCTTAAACTAATTAAATTAATTAAAATAATTAATTTTGTTATTTAAAAGTTCATTTTTTATAATAATCTAGTTAGTCCCGTTAGATTTTGAAGCTAGAAAATAACCTAGTTAGTAAACCAAGTTAAATTACTTAAGCAATTACTTAGATAAACTAATTGGTTAAAAAAAAATTATATAACTTAGTTAGTTTAAAAGTTAGTTTCCTTTTAAAAAAACCATATAACTTGGTTAGTAGTTAAACCACAGGGACCGTTAGTGCAAATTCACCAAACTAAACTTCAGGGACTGATTCTGTAATTATTGAAACTGTTTAAAAATCAAAACAATAAAAAGCGGGTGCCAGGACTCGAACCCGGGTCACCCAGCTTAAACACACACGCACACACCACTCCACCAGTGCCTTCACATGGTTTCTATTCAGCACATTTAATTCTTAACCACTCCCTCACTGAAGCCTGATCAGCGCGAACAGACCCTCCAGCAGGTCTGTTTGAGCGCGATTTTGACCTTTTTTTGAGTTTTAAACTCGATTTTGGCATTAAATACTCACCTAAACTTAACCTAACTTTTTCCCTATAAATACCAATCCTAATCCAAGCTATTTTCACTTTTCTAAACACTCTCAAATCTCCAAATCAGTCCCAAATTCGTGTTAATTCAGAAGGTTCGAGTAGATTCATACTCTTGCACAAAAGTGAGCATATCTCACTCGTTTCTTGTCCGTTTTTGCTCATTCTTTTTCCTACTTGCTTGGTTAATCATGTAGTTTGATTCCTTGACTTCTCCTTGGAGAAATCAGACCTGGAATTGCTCCGAAATTGACCAAAAACTTTCTGTTTTGTTTCAAACTTATGCAAACTTCATCCAACTTGTGTGAAACACATCTCAAACCAATGTCCTAATGCTTACAACCTCTCTTATGGTTGGTTAGGCTTAAAAACATGGTTGAGACATCTAAATCAGAGGTTAAAACCTCATAAACTTTCTGTTTTAATTAGGGTTTTACCCACAAGTAATGTTCAAGTGTGAAACTTGTTGAATGTGTGATGGTTGGATTAGCTTGGGCTATCCTTCATAAGAATCCACTCATTATTTGATGATTTCTAATAGATTAGTTATTTTATATACTCGTACAAACCTTAGTTCATGACCCTCCTTGGTTGTTTTTACATCAAGTGTAGTGGTGAACATCAAAGGGGTGCCTAAATGGAAGCTTAGTCTTCCTACCCCATTCATGACATCCTTGTAACTAGAGGTACCTAAATGGAGATTTAATCTTCTACCTCCTACTTGAATATTGGACCTAAATAATATGTAATATATATCCTAAGTATAAATATATACTCCTTCGAACCTTTGATGTTAAACCTATGTTTACATGTCAAAGGAGTAGAACAACATCTAAGACCTAAACCTTAATATGATTCTAATGGGCTTACTACCCATGAAATACAACATAACCCTAGTGGTTACTTAGTGTCATATATCGGTTATAAAGTCTAAAAGATGATTATTTTTATTTTCGTATTAATAAGTTATTCCATATTCATAATCTTCCGTAAACGCCAAACTCACACACCTACGTTTCCTCGTGTAGAAGGACTAGGTGCTCCAAGCTAAATCACCCACCAAACTTACTCTCGGAACTTCAAGTCAAGACTTGTAAACCGTGAGTATACTCGATCCCTTTTTCCCTTTACACTTTGGGATGCAACATGTATGATTATACAAAACAAACTTTTATGCTTAAAACAAAACATACTCTATCTATGAACGAAACATGAAACTATTGTGATCAATTGCTATGCTTGTATGCTCTATGAACGATTTGTAACGTTATATGCTCATTAACTTTGCTAGCCCACCTTAACAATTATAGCGCTATAGGATTAACGCCCCGCCCGCTATTCTAATTGGGTATTGTTGAGTTAAACATTTCTATCCCGCTAAACTATTGGGATTAGGCTTTTGTGCGTTGTATTCTTGGGTTTGATCATATAGTACGCCAAAAATTGCATCGCTAGTAAATTTAATCACTATGTTACATGTTAGATATGAGTTTTTATTCTATTATGCTATGTAGTCAAACTTGTATACTCGCCTTTGCTTTTGCATTGAACTCTATTTTAATACATGTTGCAGGTTAATTGTTGAAGTATGGACTAAAGATGAAACGAGATTTAGGGTGGACTAGATACACACCTAGATTAATTTATCTTTGTTGTTATGTTACAATTTGAAACTATGTTGTTATTTCTATTTGAACCTTGTATGACAATTTAGTATTGCAATGAAATTTGAATTTAAATTAATTATTGTCACATAGTGTTATGACGTTTTGAGCAATCTACACACTTCGTCTCATCCCGATGTTTCCGCCATCGGTTGGGGTGTGACAGATTGGTATCAGAGCCATAACTATAGGGAATTAGGAAAATTGCCATGCTTTTGCCCTAATCTATAGTTCTAGGAATTTTGCCTCTTATTTGTTGTTTAAGACTTTTGTACTCTACCATGCATGCTTCCTAGCTATACTTTGATTAAAATTATGTGTCTTTCCTAAGGCTAACACGAATACACTTATGCTATTTTTATACTCTTGTAACACCAACGAGAAGAATTTACCAAAATAGGCGTGA
Source organism: Helianthus annuus (assembly GCF_002127325.2). NCBI lineage: Eukaryota > Viridiplantae > Streptophyta > Magnoliopsida > Asterales > Asteraceae > Helianthus > Helianthus annuus. The sequence goes on from NC_035437.2 coordinate 170,599,604, forward strand.
AACCCACAATTTGGTAAACGACTCTCATTCTACCTTTAATCTATTTTTGCACGAAATTTCACCATTAAGCTAGGAGTGACATCCACAACTTAATGGTAATTTCCATTTCAACTCTAGTGGACCCTCGTCAAAGTGTCAAAATTTATTTTGGCCAACGAGTACCAACCACATTTAGGGTACGAAATCGTCAAGTTAGGGGTGAAACCCGCATCTTGTCGATTAAGTCCCATTCGTTGATTTTTATTCTCGCCAAAGTCCCGAATGTTCCAATCATTTAGAGATGTGTAGTAACTGGAAGGGTAAGATACCGTTAATCGCTTCTCGACGAGAGTATCTTGCCTATAGGCCAAAGCACAATATCTCTAATTCGAAAGGACTTTCGACCCACTTTGGAATAGTCGACGTTTCTCTACCCGAAACACTCCAATGTTTTATTGAGCCTCTCTTTTATGCATCTCAATTTATATGTGATTTTTATATTTGAACGTTCGTTCATTTCAAAATGTCGTTTTAATCATTTCGCACGTTACCGCAATCACAAACAATAATAATCCCTCGTGAACAAACTAAATTTACAATGCTTTCGTTTATTCATGTTATGCTATGTGGAACTCATGACTATGCTATATGAAACGTTTAAACTTTCATGCTATGCGAATCAATTTGAACCCTTTATGCTATGTGACTCTTTATGTTATGTGATCAACTTCATTTTTCTTAAACAAACATTGTGACCAAGTCTCACCTTTTCAATATTTTGAATCTTAGATGTCTTCTCGTCTCTCCAAAGCGTCTAAGAAGTCAAAGTCTCACTCCACGAAGAAGATGATGGCTTTCATGGCCGATCAATTTGCGCGCGTCGTTCCAAAGGTCATTTCCGAGATTCGAGCTTCTGAGACTCCTCACTCTTCCGTCGACTCTAAGGTCGAAATACGCAAGCCCGCTTCGTTCAACTTTAAGCACTTTTCTTCGTGCAATCCCAAGCCATTTACTGGCAATGATGGGGTGACTGCTATGCTTGAGTGGTTTGACAGCATAGAGGTCACATTCATCAATAGCGATTGCCCTGACGAGCTCAAGACGCGTAGCGCGACTGGGGTATTCCAAGCCCGAGCTCTCGAGTGGTGGTCGAATGAAAGAAACATACGTTCGAACGAGTTGGCTTATGCGTTGACCTGGGAGGAGACTAAGGCCCTAATGATGGACGAGTTTTGCCCTCCGCATGAGCAACAAAAGTTGGAAGAAGAATTTTGGGTCTTAAGGCAGATTGATGATAATAACCTAGCCTATACCACCCGTTTCAAGCAACTCAGTGTCATTGTCCCTCACCTTGTCTTGACTACCGCACGCAAGATAACCAAGTACATCAATGGTTTACCCCCTAGCATGCGCGATACGATTGAGGCAGCCAACCTCGATAACATCGAAGCTGTGTACCGTTTGGCTGCTTCCCTTAACAACAACCGCGTTCGTGATAAGCAAGCCGCAAAACCTGTTCCTTCCAAGCCAGCCAACCAGATTACCCAACAATCGAATAACAATAGGGGAAGGAAGCGAAAGCAATCCAACCCCGTTTGTAACGCGATTGTGCCGCCTGTTAACCCAAACCCTGTTGCTCCTGATAACGCCCAAAGGCCGTACACTGGGATTCACCCCAAGTGTGCCACCTGTAACTACCATCACCCCGCCACTGCTAGATGTCGTCGTTGTGGCAATTGTAACCGTTATGGACATGACACCGCCTTTTGCCGCTACCAACAACAGCAAGCGCCACAAGCTCAACAAGCGCAACAAGCTCCACCTGCTCCTCCAAACGCAAGACCCGCTAGGGCATGTTTCAAATGTGGGGATGTTAATCATATTCGCCCCCAATGCCCATTATGGAATCAAGAGCAACAACAACCTCCTCGTGGACGCGCTTTCAACCTGAACGCGAATCAAGCACGCAACGACAATGATGTCGTTAATGGTACGTTTCTTGTTAACCATCTTTATGCTTCGATACTATTTGATACTGGTGCGGACAAAAGCTTTGTGTCTTTAGAATTCGAATCATTGTTAAATTGCGCACGCTCTAAGCTACCCAAGTCGTTTTCCGTCGAAGTCGCCAATGGCAAATCTATCTTAGTCGATTCCATTCTCCTCGATTGTCGTCTTACTCTTAACGAGCACGTTTTCCCTATCGATCTCATACCCATGCAACTGGGCAGTTTCGACGTTATCATAGGCATGGATTGGCTTCAAAAGAACCATGCTGAAATCGCTTGTCACGAGAAGTTCGTTCGCTTACCTCTTCCTTCTGGTGACGTTTTACACGTTTACGGAGACCGACCTTCAAAGGGACTGAAGTTAATGTCCTGCACCCAAGCGAACAAGTACTTACGCAAACAGTACTTTGCCTTTTTAGCCCACGTCGTGGAAGAAAAGGGCAAGGGAAAATGTATAAGTGATGTTCCAGTGGTGTGCGACTTCCCTGACGTCTTTCCTGAAGATTTGCCTGGTCCTCCTCCACCTCGATCTGTTGATTTCCGTATTGATCTCGTACCTGGTGCAACTCCTGTTGCTAAGGCTCCTTATCGTCTTGCACCTTCTGAGATGCAAGAATTATCCTCGCAACTTCAAGAACTCCTCGAAAAGGGTTTCATCCGTCCAAGTACCTCTCCTTGGGGTGCTCCCGTACTCTTCGTTAAAAAGAAAGATGGTTCCTTTCGCATGTGTATCGATTATCGTGAGCTCAACAAACTCACCGTCAAGAATCGTTACCCCCTTCCGCGTATCGACGACCTCTTTGATCAACTCCAAGGCGCTACCTGTTTTTCCAAAATCGATCTTCGTTCTGGTTATCATCAACTTCGAGTCCTCGAAGAGGACGTTCCCAAAACCGCTTTTCGTACTCGCTATGGACATTACGAGTTCGTGGTTATGCCTTTTGGCTTAACCAACGCACCCGCTGTGTTCATGGACCTCATGAATCGTGTTTGTAAACCTTACTTGGATCGCTTCGTGATCGTCTTTATTGACGATATCCTCATTTATTCTAAATCTCGAGCCGATCATGAGCGTCATCTTCGTCTTATACTCAAACTTTTGCGCAGTGAACGTTTATACGCTAAGTTTTCTAAATGCGAGTTTTGGATCAAAGAAGTTCAATTCCTTGGACACGTCGTTAGTGAAAAAGGAATCCATGTCGACCCTGCAAAAATCGAAGCTGTGAAGAATTGGACTGCGCCTAAATCCCCTTCTGAAATCCGTTCTTTCTTAGGATTGGCGGGTTACTACCGTCGATTCATCTCGAATTTTTCAAAAATCGCCGTTCCTCTCACTTCGTTGACTCAAAAAGAGAAACCTTTTGCTTGGGGTCCTGAGCAAGAGGAATCTTTTCAAACTCTCAAGGATTTGCTTTGCAACGCTCCTATCCTCGCTCTTCCTGATGGGAATGATGATTTCGTGGTGTACTGTGATGCCTCGAATCGTGGTCTTGGTTGTGTGCTCATGCAACGAGACAAAGTCATCGCTTACGCCTCTCGTCAACTCAAAATACATGAGAAGAATTATACTACCCACGACCTCGAGCTTGGCGCAGTTGTTTTTGCGTTAAAGATTTGGCGACACTACCTGTATAGTACTAAGTGTGTGGTTTTCACTGACCATAAGAGCCTACAACACATCTTTGACCAAAAGGAACTCAATATGCGACAGCGACGTTGGGTGGAATTACTTAACGACTACGATTGCGAGATTCGCTACCATCCTGGTAAGGCGAATGTCGTGGCCGATGCACTTAGTCGTAAAGCTCATGTAGATGTCATTCGTTGTTTTCATATCTCGAGCAACCTTCACAATTGCATTCGTGAAGCGCAATATTCGACTATCAATGAAGGTTCCATGGCTGTAGAAATACGTGGAGCCTCTGAAAGTCAACTCGTTTCGAAACCTGATGGTCTTCTCTATCGTTGTGATCGCGTCTGGATCCCAGATCGCGACAATCTTCGTGACCTTATCATGAACGAAGCACACAAATCTAGGTACTCAATTCATCCTGGCGCCGACAAGATGTACCATAATCTACGTACATCCTATTGGTGGCCTGGTATGAAGAGAGACATTGCTGTGTACGTTTCCAAATGTCTTACCTGTTCGAAAGTCAAAGCCGAGCATCAACGACCTTCTGGTCTACTCGAACAACCTGAAATCCCTGTTTGGAAATGGGATAGCATTGCGATGGACTTCATAACTAAACTTCCTCGTACACCCTCTGGTCACGACAGCATTTGGGTGATCATCGATCGTTTGACCAAGTCCGCTCAATTCATTCCTATCCGTGAGGATTTCAAGGTTGAACGACTTGCTCGCATCTATACCGATGAAGTCATACGCTATCATGGCGTTCCCCTAGACATCATTTCTGATCGTGATGGTCGATTTACTTCGCGTCTTTGGCAAACTTTTCAGTCCGCTATGGGTACTCATTTGAATCTCAGTACGGCCTTTCATCCTCAAACGGATGGACAGACTGAACGTACTATCCAAACCCTAGAGGACATGCTCCGTTCTTGTGTCATCGACTTTGGTGGTAGTTGGGATGTGCATTTACCTTTGATCGAATTCTCGTACAACAATAGCTACCACTCTAGTATTCAAATGGCTCCTTTCGAGGCATTATATGGTCGCAAGTGCCGATCTCCTTTAAGTTGGCACGAGATTGGCGATAAACATTTTACTGGTCCTGAGTTCATACAAGAAGCAACGGATAAGATTCATCAAATCCGTGATAATCTACTCAAGGCTCGAAATCGTCAAAAGAGCTATGCTAACAAGGGACGCAGACCCATGGAATTCAACGTTGGAGATCTCGTCCTACTCAAGGTATCTCCTTGGAAAGGAGTGGTTCGTTTTGGTAAAAAGGGAAAGCTTGCCCCTCGCTATGTTGGTCCTTTCAAGATACTCGAAAGGATTGGCAAGGTGGCTTATCGACTCGATTTACCTCAGGAGCTCAACAATGTTCATCCCACGTTTCATGTTTCAAACTTAAAGAAGTGTCTCGCTGATGAAGGACTTCAAGTTCCTCTCGAAGATCTTCAAATCAACGACACTTTGCATTTTGTGGAGAAACCTATGGAAATCGTGGACCAAGAAGTCAAGTTATTGAGGCGCAGTAAAATTCCTATCGTCAAGGTTCGATGGGAAGGTAAACGTGGCGCTGAGTTTACTTGGGAACTCAAGAGCGATATGAAGAAGAAGTACCCTCATCTTTTCCCTACGTCTTCCTAAATTTCGGGACGAAATTCCCTAAAGGAGGGGAGACTGTAACGCTCCGCATTTTCGAACCTTTCTTATTTTAGCAAGTCGTGTTGTACCTTCCATGTTTAGACACTTGTACTCTCTTTGTAATCTACTTTCGTTTCATTTGTAATTCGAGACTATTGATCATAATGAAAACGAAGGTATTTTATTCATGTTTGTGTCACACTTATGTGCGATTTTCACGTTTGAACGATATATTATCATAGACTCTCGATTCGTTATTACGCTCAATGCTCGTTAAACTAGTTGAAACTCGTAAAATAGTGAAACTCGAAAGCTTTGTGAAACGAATAAACGTTTAAAGATTTTATTTCGTTATAAATATGGTCATTATTCAAGCTTAAACTAATTAAATTAATTAAAATAATTAATTTTGTTATTTAAAAGTTCATTTTTTATAATAATCTAGTTAGTCCCGTTAGATTTTGAAGCTAGAAAATAACCTAGTTAGTAAACCAAGTTAAATTACTTAAGCAATTACTTAGATAAACTAATTGGTTAAAAAAAAATTATATAACTTAGTTAGTTTAAAAGTTAGTTTCCTTTTAAAAAAACCATATAACTTGGTTAGTAGTTAAACCACAGGGACCGTTAGTGCAAATTCACCAAACTAAACTTCAGGGACTGATTCTGCAATTATTGAAACTGTTTAAAAATCAAAACAATAAAAAGCGGGTGCCAGGACTCGAACCCGGGTCACCCAGCTTAAACACACACGCACACACCACTCCACCAGTGCCTTCACATGGTTTCTATTCAGCACATTTAATTCTTAACCACTCCCTCACTGAAGCCTGATCAGCGCGAACAGACCCTCCAGCAGGTCTGTTTGAGCGCGATTTTGACCTTTTTTTGAGTTTTAAACTCGATTTTGGCATTAAATACTCACCTAAACTTAACCTAACTTTTTCCCTATAAATACCAATCCTAATCCAAGCTATTTTCACTTTTCTAAACACTCTCAAATCTCCAAATCAGTCCCAAATTCGTGTTAATTCAGAAGGTTCGAGTAGATTCATACTCTTGCACAAAAGTGAGCATATCTCACTCGTTTCTTGTCCGTTTTTGCTCATTCTTTTTCCTACTTGCTTGGTTAATCATGTAGTTTGATTCCTTGACTTCTCCTTGGAGAAATCAGACCTGGAATTGCTCCGAAATTGACCAAAAACTTTCTGTTTTGTTTCAAACTTATGCAAACTTCATCCAACTTGTGTGAAACACATCTCAAACCAATGTCCTAATGCTTACAACCTCTCTTATGGTTGGTTAGGCTTAAAAACATGGTTGAGACATCTAAATCAGAGGTTAAAACCTCATAAACTTTCTGTTTTAATTAGGGTTTTACCCACAAGTAATGTTCAAGTGTGAAACTTGTTGAATGTGTGATGGTTGGATTAGCTTGGGCTATCCTTCATAAGAATCCACTCATTATTTGATGATTTCTAATAGATTAGTTATTTTATATACTCGTACAAACCTTAGTTCATGACCCTCCTTGGTTGTTTTTACATCAAGTGTAGTGGTGAACATCAAAGGGGTGCCTAAATGGAAGCTTAGTCTTCCTACCCCATTCATGACATCCTTGTAACTAGAGGTACCTAAATGGAGATTTAATCTTCTACCTCCTACTTGAATATTGGACCTAAATAATATGTAATATATATCCTAAGTATAAATATATACTCCTTCGAACCTTTGATGTTAAACCTATGTTTACATGTCAAAGGAGTAGAACAACATCTAAGACCTAAACCTTAATATGATTCTAATGGGCTTACTACCCATGAAATACAACATAACCCTAGTGGTTACTTAGTGTCATATATCGGTTATAAAGTCTAAAAGATGATTATTTTTATTTTCGTATTAATAAGTTATTCCATATTCATAATCTTCCGTAAACGCCAAACTCACACACCTACGTTTCCTCGTGTAGAAGGACTAGGTGCTCCAAGCTAAATCACCCACCAAACTTACTCTCGGAACTTCAAGTCAAGACTTGTAAACCGTGAGTATACTCGATCCCTTTTTCCCTTTACACTTTGGGATGCAACATGTATGATTATACAAAACAAACTTTTATGCTTAAAACAAAACATACTCTATCTATGAACGAAACATGAAACTATTGTGATCAATTGCTATGCTTGTATGCTCTATGAACGATTTGTAACGTTATATGCTCATTAACTTTGCTAGCCCACCTTAACAATTATAGCGCTATAGGATTAACGCCCCGCCCGCTATTCTAATTGGGTATTGTTGAGTTAAACATTTCTATCCCGCTAAACTATTGGGATTAGGCTTTTGTGCGTTGTATTCTTGGGTTTGATCATATAGTACGCCAAAAATTGCATCGCTAGTAAATTTAATCACTATGTTACATGTTAGATATGAGTTTTTATTCTATTATGCTATGTAGTCAAACTTGTATACTCGCCTTTGCTTTTGCATTGAACTCTATTTTAATACATGTTGCAGGTTAATTGTTGAAGTATGGACTAAAGATGAAACGAGATTTAGGGTGGACTAGATACACACCTAGATTAATTTATCTTTGTTGTTATGTTACAATTTGAAACTATGTTGTTATTTCTATTTGAACCTTGTATGACAATTTAGTATTGCAATGAAATTTGAATTTAAATTAATTATTGTCACATAGTGTTATGACGTTTTGAGCAATCTACACACTTCGTCTCATCCCGATGTTTCCGCCATCGGTTGGGGTGTGACATTGGGGTTCTTCGCTCCTTGTCATCGAAGGAGGTCTTGTACCTGACGGTCCAGCTTCGTGATCGTGATGCGTCACGATATCTCCTCTGCCTCTTCTTCCCCTTCCTCTTCCTCGAAATATAACAGGTGGCATTTTCCTGCTCCAAAACTTATTAAAAATCGAAATGAAAATAAAGACAAAAAGGAGTATTAATCCGAATTTGTCCTAAGTTATTGTCTAGACTCAAGTATGTGCAATTGTGTCATTGAGATTAAACACAATAGGGTAGTGTTTAATTCACTCAACGTTGGCTCTGATACCAACCTGTCACACCCCGATTTCCACGTGTTCACCGGTGGGCCCGGTGGGGGATTACCGTGACGATGTTGGCAACAATATAGTCAAACCACACAATTATATAAATGCACAGCGGAAGCTTTAAAGATAAATATATACTTCAACCTCTGGTTGTAATATCAAATGTATTACAGAAGTCGAATGTATCCACAGCGGATCAAAATAAATAAATATTGTTCATTCAGATACGGCATCGAGTTTGCGAGACTATTCGTGATGCTTAGGAAGCTAATACCAGCCAATTTCGTATAGTACCTGCACTTAATCTTTTGGGGAAAAATACGTCAGTTTACACTGGTAAATACATTCAACTGACACATTTGAAAATGTTTATTAAAATTGATTTGAATGCACAAGGCACAAACTCTTTTATAACTTGGGAAAATTATTAAAATCTTGTGAACGTTTTACATGTTCTTTTATGCGTTCAGTAGCCCGGGTCGTACCGGGTTAAAGATTTATAGACACACCACATTGCGTAAAACCGTAGTATAAAAACCAACGGCTACGTCTTTTAATTTAATGTCGACAATGTATACCGGGTGTACGCCTACACCGGGATGTCGATGGTCGTGGCCATTTCGTAAAATGATGCCAAGGATATCCGGGACAACGGTCATTAAACCCCCCAAAGGCTTTTAAGAAACAAAACTGTTTAAATGAGCCGATCATATTATTTAATTAGCCACCTAAGCGATGGAAAAATATAATGCTCAATCAAGCGGTATTATCATACCGTAACCCAAGCCCGTATAGGGGAAATAAGTTAAAGTATTTACCTTTGCAAGTATTATTCCTTAATTTGATTAAATCACCGATAGCTTTTACTGGGCTCCTAATCTGGAACGAAGGTTTTAATTAACCTCTTAGAATCCTAACGGGTCTTTATATTGGCCGTAGCCTAGACCGGTTGGTTCTGGAATATAAATATGGTTTAATCGCGCGAAAAGGCGAAAACCGAGAATGGAATGTGATTCTGCCCCAAACAAGTTCAGAGACCTGTTTTATATGGGTTCAAGGTTCACACTCTGGATTTTGGGGTCCAAATAATATAATTTGACCCGTATCGGCTATTTTATGAAAACTAGTTTCATAAGCCGAACCGTGTGCGCAATAGGCGAAACGGTTAACCATGAGAGTCTTATGCTTATTTCCTAAGTCAATATGCCTTAAAGAGGTTGTGGTATCAGTAGGATACCTTCCGTGATGCCCGTAACGAGTTTAAGTTAATATTATGCCCCGTAGGGGCTTTTCGGTCGTTTTAAAGACTTTTAAAGGGCTCTTCGAGTTCTACAGGAAATCTGAGTTTCCCGAACAGTTTATAAAGTCTAAAATACTTTATTTATTATTTAAAATCAGTGGCAACTGGAATCGGGTCAAAAGACCTTGTAGAACTCTAGTTTTGGCCGAAAAGGGCATATTCGGTATTTACCGAACCGTAGCCATAACCGCAGGTTATGAGCAAGGTAAAAATTATTAAAAATCTTTAAAATTCCAAAAATATTATTTTATAACAGTGGGTAAAGGTTTTGGTGACGAAATCTTGGTTTAGATGGGCGTTATGCTAATTGCGCCGTTAATTACAAAAGTTTACTTTAATTGCGCTTTTTAGTATAACTCTCATTCTAGACCTCGGATTGACGTGAAACTTTAAGGACATGCTTATAATTTAGTAAGCAAGGTTATGGTCCGTTCACGTGTCCGAAATACTCGTTTTATTTCAAAAAGGCCGTTACGGTCAACTTTTAGGCGATTAACGGAAATGCGTAAAAGACTCGGACAAACAATGAACCGGTCACAGAGGGTTATACCATCATGTAACCTGGTCCTAAGAGAGTCCTAAGGCATATCTATACCTCGCTAAAACGGGTCAGAACTGAAGTCAAAGCAAAGGTCAAACTTTTGCGACATTCGGCTCCGAACCGGTTCAATGTAGCAAATGGTCGATTCAAACGAGCGCAAACAAGTTTATATACTTAATATCATGTTTTATGAGTGTCTAAACAGGTTCCATAGCATACACATTACAGATTATGCATAAATCGCAAAAATAGCTTTCTGTTGACTTTTTAACCGTTCGTTTGACTCGACATTTGGGCTAGTTAGAGTGGTGATCAGAGGGAACCCTTTTAGAGGTTTATTACCCACATTAATACCATCTCATAACTACCTTTGATTCGTCATAAGACTGAACCATCTCGGATTTATTTTAAAGTCAAACCGTATTTACGACGGTTTGGTTTCTAGCTATTTACTAAGCATAAATCAAACTTCCAAGGATCAATTGAACTTACAGAAGTTAAGACCTGCTTAGAGAACAATGAAGAAGACTTGAGAGCTCTTGAAATGACCAGATGAGTGAGTTTGAGTTGTGATGAACTTATGAACACAAGCTTGCTATTTATAGCCAAAGACATGGTCCAAGATCATCACACAATGGTCTATAAGTGTTCATGGATGATGGGCAGGTGTCCCTAAGTGTTATGGGTCGAGTAGGGGGCGCCCATACTTCTGGAAGACCCATCATTGAGTGTTTTGCCGCTTTGAACAGCCAACAGCCAAAAATCTGTCGCTGGGCATCGCTTACGGACCGTATGGCTTCGGCCTTGCGGTCCGTAAGCCATAGGCGGATCTCAGTAATCATTCCCCCTCCTTACGGTCCGTAAGGCATACCCTTTACGGTCCGTAAGGGGTTAAAAATAAATCTTTTTCAAATCTTTTTGTAATGATTAAAAATCTTGGTAATTAATTACCTGACCTTTCGAGTTTGAAGAGGTAACTTTGCGATAAGGCCCTCGATTAATTACGATTAGGGACCTCACGTTATTTACCCGTATTGTTAAGCCCCTGGTTAATTTATTTATTATTCAGAAGGCTTTAATTTATATTATTGATGCTTTTAACCCTTCTCACACGAATTCGATCGTAACTTTCTCGTTTTATAACGGAACTTCGCGGAAATTTATATATTACATTCTAGTGAGTGTATAATACTGTTACAAAACCTTGGGAACGTTAAAGGGTCACTCAGAGGTATAATTAAACATGTTGACACAGTTAACCCCTGTGGTTTGTAATCTCTCACTTTCTTCCGCGTTTCACTTCCGTACGATCTATGATTTACTCGTTTGAAGGTACAAGCATTATTTAGGGTTACTATACAGTATATTTACCCTTGATTGACATTTATAACCCTCGACTTTATACACCTTCAAGGTTTGTCAATATTAGTCCTTTATTTAATATCAATGCCACGTGTAATCAAATGACACGTGTTAACACATTATTGGACGCAAAAATTCGAGGTGTTACATCTTTTCTTAGTATTACCCATACGAAATCCTTGGGTAATCTTTTGAGCTAATTCCTTCTTCCGGTCTTCTTCTCTTGTGCGCACCATTTCATCAGTTAGGGCATTAGCTAATTCCACATCATCGTCAATAGTGCGTGGTCTCGCAGCTTTAACGATATTACGGATCTCACTAATTAGTCCCCAAATATAGCGAGAAATGAGCATCGGTTCTGGCGAAGCCAGTGTTGGTACCACTCTAGCATATTCAAAGAATGTCGAAGTATAACCGCGACAATCTACACCCGTCATACGATGATTTAGGAACTTATTTGTCATTTGATCTTTTTCATATTTGGGACAGAATTTTTTTTCTACAAGACTCTTAAACTCTTCCCAGTTCATAGCATAGGCCATCCTTTTTCCTTTTGCTTGTAATACCGTGTTCCACCATTCTAGCGCCCTTTCTTTGAACAAATTTGACGCATACATGACCTGATCGTCCATGTCACATTTACTTATTGCAATTACTGCTTCGGTTTTCTCTAACCATCGCAGTGTTGCAGTGGCTCCTTCATTACCTGCAAATTCTGCTAGTTTACAGGCAAGGAATTCTTTGTAAGTGCAACCAGGCGTTGCAGCTTTCATTTTCTTAAGAAGTGGGGCTTGCCGTGGATCATTGTCATGATTATCATGATTGCCACCTCTGTTTACACTATTACTGAAATTATCTTCTTGAGTACGTTTACTAGGAATAATTTGTTGAGGTTCAGCAGGTTTCTGGGCAGCAGCCAAGATTGCTGGAATATCATTGGCTATCCCTTGAGCAACAATGTTCTCGATATCTTGTCTAGTCATAAATTGATTTTCCTGATTTTGCTCAGATTGGTTTACTTCATTTACTGGTTCATTAGCGTTTTCCATCTGGTAATTATTATAAGTGTAAATTATTAATATCAATAATTGTGATAACAAATAATTACACATATACATATAAAATTTTACAACACACATATATATAGTCAAAATTGTCGATTTCTCGACTTTCAGTTTTATAGATTATATAGGCATCCTTACACACAGTTTATCTTACAACGTTTTATTTCTATTTTACAGTGTTATATGTTTGTTACTACTTGTTATTATACAACCACAGTGTCACACCCCAATTTTCCACGTGTCACCGGTGGGCCCGGTGGGGAGTATAGTGACGTAGTTGGCATCATCATAGACAAACAACACAATATATAAATGCACAGCGGAAGCAAAAGATAAATATATTACATTCCGAATATAAGTAATGTCAGAGTATTACAACGGAAGGTAAAGGATCCACAGGCGGATCAATAAAAGAAAACTGTTCAATAGGCTTTAGGCATCTTGAACTTGCAAGATTCCCTAGTGACGCCCCGAGCTCCCAGCCAATTACGCATAGTACCTGCCACTCAACCTTTTGGAAAATACGTCAGTTTACACTGGTAAATACAATTAACTGACTCATTTTGGAAAAAGAGTTTGAAAAGTGATTCGTGTGCAAACGGCACAAAACATCTTGACACATTGATTAAAATGCACAGAGGCAAATTAATCTTTATACTTGGGACAATTTTATTAATAAAAATCTTGTATCCGATTTACATGGTTGTCCAACATTTAGGGCTGGTGATTATACAATACAAGCCGGACAAGATTAATCGACACACCACAAATATAATCTCACAAGAAGATAATCTCACGAGTGAGTATACGTTATACATATGCAACAGGAGGTGTTTTGCCTACACCTTGTGCTTACGTCGTGGCCATTCACTTTTTAAAATGAGCCAAGGATATCCAGGACACGGTCATTAACCCCCAATGTTATTTGTTATCAATCAACACAGATTAAAACGGGATTATGCAATTTAATCATCTCCGATTAAACAGTTTCTACACCCGACCAAGCGGTATTTTTATAATACCGTATCCCAAGCCCGTATAAGGGAAAATAAGTTAAAAGTATTTACCTGAGCTAGCTCCTGTCTTAAATAGCAAGAATAATAACTCAGCCGTATTCCTAAGTAAGCGTAGGTACAATTTACCGGAAAGCTCTAGTCTGGAACGATGGTATAAATAACCAATTAGAATACTAACGGGTCTTTAATTAAGCCTAAGCTTAGACCGGTTAGTTTTAAGGAAATATACGGTTCAAGCGCACGATTAAGCGAAGACCGGATAGAACGTGATTTAGACCCGACAAGTTTGAATACTTGTATAATATGGGTATACTAAATACATTCTGGATTTTGAGACAAAAATGATAATGTTTGACCCGTTTCGGTCAATCTATGCAAACTAGTTACATAAACCGAACCGAACGCAAAAAGGGCGTTACGGGTAGCCGAATGAGTCATATGTAAGTTCCCTGAGATATTATGCTTTAAATATGATATAATATCAGTAATTTATGTTCTATTATGCCCCGAATAAGTTTAAACTCAATTTATGCCTTGGAAGGGCATTTTGGTCATTTAAAAGATTATAAAAGAGTTAAACTGGAAATCTGAGTTATAGGTCTGATTTATACAGTAAATATACTTACTTTGACATATTATAACAGTAGGGTATGACCCATATACCAAACTTGTCATTTAAAAATCAAACTATGCACCGTAGGGGTATTTTAGTAATTTCACAAGGGCTAAAAATGCCAACACTGGAACTCTGAGTTCAACATTTATACTTACTGTTATTATATGAAAATATACTAAATACATCACTAGGTATGAGTCTTATATGTTAGAAATGAGTATAACGCTTACTATGCGTTAAAAACGCTTAAAATGCGATTTAGAGCCGTTTCCGGGTTTTCGAAGGAAAGCTGAGATTTTTATATTTCCAGAATGCTCAAAATAATTTATTTAACATATAAAATCAGTAGAAAAAGGTTTCGGGTCAAAAGAATGTATAAAACTCATTTTATGGCTTAAACGGTCAAAACCGGCATTAACCGAATCGACTAAGCGATCTAAGATACGATCAGCCAAAAATTAAATAAAAATCATCAAAATCCCAAAATATTATATAACATAAGTGGGTAAAAAGTTTTGTATCAAAACGTGGCCTGAAATAGGTTATACGCGAAATGCGCCGTTTATGTAACTTTAAGATATAGTTTTACGATATCGGCCATAACTCACAATCTGGACCACTAACTGATCTCAAATTTTCGGTGCAAGTTTATATATTAGAAATAAAGATTTCTACTCTTTCACTTTTCTAAAAATCACGTTTTATATCAAAAAGGGCAAAATAGTCAACTTTAAGCATAAATCGGAAACACGCAAATGAATCGGCTAAGAATAGACTCGAGATATAAAAATTCCAGAGAGTTTTACCAAAATAAAAATGGTTCAACATATGCTCTAATACAGATCTCAAACATGCATGTACGGATCCGAATCGATAGTCTACGAAAAAGTTTTTTTATAAGACTTTCGGTTCCGATTCGTATTTATACTCAAGATTGTCGAGTTGATTATGATAAAACACATTCTCACATATATTATAAGTTATTTATGATGATCAAACAGATTGCATGTCCTCTACATTACCATTTAAGCTTATTTTTGCAAAAACCACTTCTGTTGACTTTTTAAGAACGCCTTTGACTCGACAATTAGCATGCATAAAGTGGGAATCAGAGAATACCCTTTTGAGGGTTTGTTTCCCACATAAATACCAACATATATCTGGTTTCAATTTGAGAAATGACTGAGTGAAACTCGTTTAATCAGAAAGTCAAAGTATAAGAACAACCAGTTTGACTTTTACTAACAATCGATGCAAGAACGAATTAGAGATTGAATTAGAAGCTTACAAGGGTCCTATTGATTCTTAGATAACACTAGGAATCGGCCTTGATGTCCAGAAAGCTCCTGAAGAAGTCTTGAGAGCTGTCCTTGCAATTTGAGAGTTCTTGATCACAAAGGAAATGCCAAAGAAATGATCTTTGATCTGTTTTAAAGAGGAAATCAGAGGTTGAGGATAGGTTACTGTTGCCATAGGCATGCAAGGATGTTTATTGGAGCTTTTGGAGGTGCCATGAGCTGTTATGCACTTCAAATTCGGACCAGAATTTCAATTTTCGCGAAATTTTGCTTCTGATAGTCTCACGCGGCCCGCCTAAGGATTCCCAGGCGGGTCGCCTGGGGTCTGCAGGCCCAAAAACTTTCAAACATTGGCAGATTTGGTCCCTGTCCTTGTACGCGATGTCTCGGCTACTTATTTTGACTCGTAAACCCCCAAACTTGGTTTTTAAGAACCTTGGGACATTTACCAACATGGAAATGTCCTCGGATAACTTTGCGCTCAACCGAAAAGCCATGAAATTCGACGTTGACGCTTTTAGTCCCTCAAGTACGGTTTTGGCCATAACTTTCTCATACGTTGACGAAACTTCACGAAATTTTTACCACATATTCTAGTGAGTATATTTTAGCATTATAAAGCTTCGGGTCTGCCAAAAGTTCACTCAGAGGTATAAATTAAACATGTTGACACTTTTGGCCCCTATAGTTTGAAATTCCTCACTTTGGTGCAATTTCTGCGTCGTATGATCCATGAACCATCCGTTTAATGTTATAAACATTATGTAGGGTTATCATAGAGTCTAGTTATCCATTGTTGACACTTTGGACCCTTACGTTCCAAAATTTTCACTGTTTGTCACTTTTAGTCCCTCTAAAGTATGTTTTCACATACCGGAACCTTATGACACGTGTCAATACATTATTGGACGAAATTTTTCGAGGTGTTACATCCTCACCCCCTTAAAAGAAATCTCGTCCTCGAGATTTACTGAAACAATTGAGGGTATTTCTCTTTCAATGTGGGTTCCACTTCCCACGTATATTCGGGAACTCTACGGGCATCCCATTTGACCTTAACAATAGGCACGTGCTTCCTTCGAAGCTTCTTCACCTGTCGATCATCGATCGACAAAGGTTTTTCCACAAACTTCAGACTCACATCTATGTGCATATCTGTGTGCGGTATATCCAGTGATACGTCCGCGAAACACTTCTTCAAATTACCGATGTGGAACACATTATGAATAGCGCTAAGTTCTTCAGACAATTTCAACTTATAAGCGACTGACCCGACACGTTCGACAAATCTCGAAAGGTCCTTCGTATCTCGGGCTTAGCTTGCCTTTCTTACCAAATCGCATCACCCCCCCCCCCCCTCCGGGGCGATACCTTAAGTAACACTTTTCCACCTACTTTGACGTGAAAATCTTTGCGCCTAGGATCCGTATTCGATACGGGTTTATCATTATATCACAAGTCTTCCAGCCGTTATGTGATAGTGCTTCTTGGCTTATTGGCGATACATATCCCTTAATCCTTAGGGTGTAATACATTGCGAGTTCCACCAAGCTCCTTAAATAAGCTTTTAGCTCATAAGTTATATGATCTATGATACATTCGATTCCTTCGAATGATTTTTATATATAATCAGAGTTTAACTAGCCTGATACTTATTAATTTGGCACACCCTTCCAGAGTGATGTCTTTGATGAACCTTATTTCTTAACAAGGACTTAGGAGGGTTGCTATTTCCATGAATCCTTGATTCTCTGCCGAATACTGGCAACTTATAGATGGCTATGGATTTGCTCGATCTTATTCGTTGTTTCCAAGGCAACTATCAGACCGGATGATTGGACTTACCAATCTTCTATTTAGCAATAGATAATTAACATTCCATCTAAGCAAGGTCCCCAAAGGAGTAGCCTTGATACTTATACATCACTATTATAGAAATGCTTATCTTAATGTGAGATGGTTCTTCCAACCATTACTTAAAACTAATCTTAAGGGATAGTTAATTCTCTCAGTTAGTCGAACAATCGACGATCCTGGGCAGCTGATGGAAATTCTTAATTGTTGCTTAATTTGGGTTGTGGTATTCAATGCATAAGCAGAATGAACCTTCTTTCTTAGTTAACAACACTGATTTCTTCAAGATATCGAGTTAGGCTATATGAATCCTTTATTTTAAAACTTACTTAATCGGGGTTTCGATTCTTCCAATGATGGTACTAGTTACCTTGAAGGTTTCATAATAGAATAACCCGAAATGGGATATAGATCTTAACTCTACTTGTCTCTCAAGAGGTGAACATGGTAATTCTTATAAGGAAGCTAATTATGACACATAAAGGTGTCAGAGATTTCCGTACTCTCAGGCTTTGGCTCATCTATCGCTGTCGGTGTCAGATAAATGACACATTCCCTTTACCATTGCAAAGATGCCCTAAGTAGAGGTACTTATAAGGACATTTTTTTATATAGGATATCTTCTTTGAATACTACTAGTCGACTTTAGTACAATATGACTATTGGGATATCTTCGGGGATCCCATGCATTAAACCTCCATACTGATCAGGCATGGAAGCAATCTATGGGACGCACTAGGATACGCAAATCCTCATATGGCACTCTTATCAAACATAGTTTGGCATTCGCAGACGATAGAAAACAATGAGAAAAATAATAAAATAAAATAAATAATATATATTGTCGTACTCTTTCTGGGGAAAAGTACTCCAGATTCTTATGAAAGGATTCTCTCCGAGGATGCGAGAGAGGTCATTAAAGATTCCATTGGTAATTTATACCTCATGTTTAATATATGGAGTCCTTATGAAGAGTTTTAAAAAAAAATCTGATATACTTATAGTTTACGAAGGATTTACTGGTATCCGAACCAAAATAAAACTCTTAGCATTTAAATTACTGATAAAACGACAAGGAATTGTACCTGATGTCATTATTTATGGGCCAGCTTAGGCACTTTAGGCGTTTTCAATTTTTTGGCTTTACTTCCTCCGCCGCATTTCCTTTGACATATTTAGGGCACGTAGTCTTGATGTGGCCTTTCTCATTACAGCCAAAACAAACTGCATTCTTCATGTCCTTACAGTCCAATGCTTTATGTCCCTTAGACTTGCAGATCCCACAAGCCCTGGGCTGTGATTTGGATCTTAGTTCGAACCTGCATTTCCCATAATGGCGCTTCTTGCAGGTCTCACATACTGGTTTCTTGTCAGACTTTTGTTTGTTCTTTTTCTTAGAACTCTGGGAGTTATCTACCTCCCTTTTCCTTTTTAGTTCATCCTTTGCATCCGAGGCATGAACGAGATCCTCCTTAAGAGCAAGGAAATGTGGTTCTAGATAAAACTTGGACCGAGCAGCATGGGGCTCCTTTAACTTTTTCACAGCCTTCTTCACAGCTTTTCCAACGGCTGCGTCTATCATATTTTGAAGAACATCTTTGGAAATTCTAAGGTTTACAATTTCAGCATCATTAGCATGTGTCGCGTCATCAATGGCGCGATTGACTGTTATCTTACCCGAGTTTGCCATACTCGATATTGGTTCCTAATACCAATAAAACAATTTCTTAGTTGAAATCCAACAACTGCTATTTTTCACTCTGATGGCCTTAATATATATACTAACCATGGTCTCAATCACCTATACAGGCTATTATAGCACTAACATTATTAGTGAACGTTATTTAAAATATATTAATACTACTTAGCCTAGGTCGCAAAAGACCATCAATGGCATTAAAGATTTGGACCTAGTCCATTACTTTTCTGACAGAGAATCAAAACGTCACATCTGTCTTTATTATATTAAAGAATTTAGGGAGCTTGAAAGCTTTCCATAGGAATATCAGAAAAGAGTGATTCCTATTTAGATATAAAATATCCATCTAAGGTTTGTTGGAGCATTTTCTAAGTGTCATCGGCCAATTTCTACTTCGTATAAAATGACCGAAGTCCTACCAAGACGGATACAACAGTTCTCAACAGTGATCGTTCATTATTGAATCACATGTGTCAGTATCAATTAAATCTCTGCATAAACTGCTTGATAAGGAAAAGTACCTGCTATATAGTTATCCTTCCTGGCATTCATCCGGAAGACTCATGCATTTGTTTTCCTAGCCTCTCAGGCTTCTTTATAAGCTTTGGGCAGTTGGTTTTGATGTGCCCTTCCTCGTTACAGTTGTAGCATGTGGCGTTCTTTAACCCCTTGCAATCTAAGGTTTTGTGGCCTTTGGTCTTGCAAATTCCACACAATTTAGCGCGTGGGTCTATTGTACATCTTCCAAAATGCTGCTTTTTGCAGTTATTGCATTTGGGTCTGTTATCGGACTGACTCGAGTTCTTCCTAAACTCGGAATCTTTCCCATGCTCCGAGCTTCCCTTCTTCTTCTTGTTAGTTTGATGAGAGTTTTCCTCCTCTCTTTCTCTTCTTCTCTCGCCAGAAGCCTTAACAGACTTAATTCTGATTGCATCTAAGGTGAGAGATAAGGATAAGTCCACCGCGGACCTATATGTGGTTGGCCGAGATGCTTTAACATTCCCTTTTATCTCTGGTGCTAGGCCTCCAATGAAACGCGCTATGCGTTTAGGTTCAGGGGTGACTAGATAAGGAACTAGGCGGGACATAGTGTTGAAACTTGTCACATATGCCGGACAATTCAAATCTTCCATGACCAAAGTCAAGAAGTCTGATTCTATCTTTTCTACTTCATGCTGAGGGCAATAGTTTTCCTTGACTAAAGCAACAAATTGTCCCCAAGATAAGTTGTAGAGTAGAACTTTCCCCGTGGCTTGGAGCAATGATCTCCACCATGCCAACGCTTCTCCTTTAAATGATTGTGAAACAAATTTCACAACATCTTGCTCCGCACAACCGCTGATGTCAACAACAGCGTCCATCTCATCGAGCCATGTCATGCAATCGATGGCCCCATTTTCTCCTGTAAAGTCTCTGGGCTTGCAGGAGACAAAATATTTATATGAACAGGTCTTAACTGGTGCCTCTTGATGAAACACAACTTGTCTAGACGGAATACTCCTTTGATCTGACAAGTCATGATCATCGTCCTCCCTTGACTCATGCGTTTCAGGAGGGGGCTTACTATGAGCCATAGATAGAGTCTTGGAGTGGGTATCATTTGATTCATCATTCTGTCGATCAAGAGCTCGAGTAACAGCATAATCTATTATTGCCTGCAGTTCTGCTCCAGTTACATTAATTCCGGTAGTATCATTGCTCTCCTTCAAACGACTGTTAACTTCATCTAATCCAGCCATGTAGCTTGATTGCTACATAATTATTAACAATGATTTATTCAGAGATTATTATGGAATCATCATCTTTGACGATTTATCAACCATGGTAATATAAACCATATTGGTTAACTTGTTAGTTATATTTAATTAGTATTTTCCATTATAATTTATCCTAGTTATAAAACATTAAGGATATTAAAGTGGCGCATAAAGCCTAGTCACAAGGACAGTTCTAAATTTTTGTAAGCCATGATTTCAGAGAATCGATGCATTAAGGTTTGAATCACGTTCATTACCTTCTCTTGACAGGGAGTTGTAGACTTCAACTGTCGTTTGTCTTTTTAGGACAATAGGTGTAGCCCGTGGGCATTTCCCTTCTGAGGGGTGGTTATAATATGATCATCTTCTCAGATGTTATTAGTCGAGATCGTATGGATCCTACCGACTATTATGCTTGGACCTGGTCCAACACTTTTAGACAGGAGGTCAAGACCACCACTGTCATTGTCTTATCGGACAACCAGTTTAGCCCGGAGGCACTTCATCACTATCGGATGTTTATAATGTGATCATCTTATAGGATGACACAAGCCATGATTTCTAAATCACTAGGCTAGATAAGAAAATTGGAAGAATCCAATATAAGTTTGATTGTTGTGATTTATCGAATCACATTTGTCAGGAGTGCTAACACGTTCTTAGGCGTTAACAAGGATCTGAATCCCTTGGGTAGGTTTCACCATCTTGGCCGCGTAGGCTAGATTTCACCTTTAAGATTCTTTTTAAAAATGCCTACTGGCAGGGAAGGAAGGATATTTATTTTATTCAGGATTTTATCATAAATCCTAATTTATAAGTTAATAATAGCACAAATGGCCTAGTCGCGTAGACAAGTTAATTTATAAGCCATGATCGTCTGGGATCGAGGCATTTAGTAATAGCACAAAAGGCTTAGTCACGAGGACAAGTTTAATTTATAAGCCATGATCGTCTGGGATCAAGGCATTTAGGTGTGAATCAAAGTTCATTACCTTTTCTTGACAGGGAGTCATAGACCACCACTGCCTTTTGTCTTATATGACAATTTGTATGGCCCGTAGGCGCTACATCACTATTGGATGTTTAATAAGTTTGGCCCGTAGGCTCTACATCACTAATGGATGTTTTAAATAAGTTTGGCCCGTAGGCATTAAAAGATAATTATGTCCTTATAAGGACTAATAAGGAAAACGATTTTTCAATAAAAGGAGTTTCTTCTTCATCTTATTTCTGAATGCTTTCTCCTTGGATGTTCGTTCCATTTTAGCCGCGGTACGAGACTCAGCATCTCGGGCTCCGGTGTGGAGAACTCCTATTACGGCTTCTTCGCTTGGCGACGTATCCAATATAAAAATAATCGGAAGCAGTAAATTCCAGATTAGAATCGGGAGTATTCCTATGTTAAGTCTAGACTCAAGTATGTGCAATTGTGTCACTGAGATTAAACACATTAGGATAGTGTTTAATTCACTCAGCGTTGGCTCTGATACCAACCTGTCACACCCCAATTTTCCACGTGTCACCGGTGGGCCCGGTGGGGAGTATAGTGACGTAGTTGGCATCATCATAGACAAACAACACAATATATAAATGCACAGCGGAAGCAAAAGATAAATATATTACATTCCGAATATAAGTAATGTCAGAGTATTACAACGGAAGGTAAAGGATCCACAGGCGGATCAATAAAAGAAAACTGTTCAATAGGCTTTAGGCATCTTGAACTTGCAAGATTCCCTAGTGACGCCCCGAGCTCCCAGCCAATTACGCATAGTACCTGCCACTCAACCTTTTGGAAAATACGTCAGTTTACACTGGTAAATACAATTAACTGACTCATTTTGGAAAAAGAGTTTGAAAAGTGATTCGTGTGCAAACGGCACAAAACATCTTGACACATTGATTAAAATGCACAGAGACAGATTAATCTTTATACTTGGGACAATTTTATTAATAAAAATCTTGTATCCGATTTACATGGTTGTCCAACATTTAGGGCCGGTGATTATACAATACAAGCCGGACAAGATTAATCGACACACCACAAATATAATCTCACAAGAAGATAATCTCACGAGTGAGTATACGTTATACATATGCAACAGGAGGTGTTTTGCCTACACCTTGTGCTTACGTCATGGCCATTCACTTTTTAAAATGAGCCAAGGATATCCAGGACACGGTCATTAACCCCCAATGTTATTTGTTATCAATCAACACAGATTAAAACGGGATTATGCAATTTAATCATCTCCGATTAAACAGTTTCTACACCCGACCAAGCGGTATTTTTATAATACCGTATCCCAAGCCCGTATAAGGGAAAATAAGTTAAAAGTATTTACCTGAGCTAGCTCCTGTCTTAAATAGCAAGAATAATAACTCAGCCGTATTCCTAAGTAAGCGTAGGTACAATTTACCGGAAAGCTCTAGTCTGGAACGATGGTATAAATAACCAATTAGAATACTAACGGGTCTTTAATTAAGCCTAAGCTTAGACCGGTTAGTTTTAAGGAAATATACGGTTCAAGCGCACGATTAAGCGAAGACCGGATAGAACGTGATTTAGACCCGACAAGTTTGAATACTTGTATAATATGGGTATACTAAATACATTCTGGATTTTGAGACAAAAATGATAACGTTTGACCCGTTTCGGTCAATCTATGCAAACTAGTTACATAAACCGAACCGAACGCAAAAAGGGCGTTACGGGTAGCCGAATGAGTCATATGTAAGTTCCCTGAGATATTATGCTTTAAATATGATATAATATCAGTAAGTTATGTTCTATTATGCCCCGAATAAGTTTAAACTCAATTTATGCCTTGGAAGGGCATTTTGGT
This sequence comes from Helianthus annuus, assembly GCF_002127325.2. Lineage (NCBI taxonomy): Eukaryota > Viridiplantae > Streptophyta > Magnoliopsida > Asterales > Asteraceae > Helianthus > Helianthus annuus. The sequence goes on from NC_035437.2 coordinate 170,623,295, forward strand.
CATTTAAAAGATTATAAAAGAGTTAAACTGGAAATCTGAGTTATAGGTCTGATTTATACAGTAAATATACTTACTTTGACATATTATAACAGTAGGGTATGACCCATATACCAAACTTGTCATTTAAAAATCAAACTATGCACCGTAGGGGTATTTTAGTAATTTCACAAGGGCTAAAAATGCCAACACTGGAACTCTGAGTTCAACATTTATACTTACTGTTATTATATGAAAATATACTAAATACATCACTAGGTATGAGTCTTATATGTTAGAAATGAGTATAACGCTTACTATGCGTTAAAAACGCTTAAAATGCGATTTAGAGCCGTTTCCGGGTTTTCGAAGGAAAGCTGAGATTTTTATATTTCCAGAATGCTCAAAATAATTTATTTAACATATAAAATCAGTAGAAAAAGGTTTCGGGTCAAAAGAATGTATAAAACTCATTTTATGGCTTAAACGGTCAAAACCGGCATTAACCGAATCGACTAAGCGATCTAAGATACGATCAGCCAAAAATTAAATAAAAATCATCAAAAATCCCAAAATATTATATAACATAAGTGGGTAAAAAGTTTTGTATCAAAACGTGGCCTGAAATAGGTTATACGCGAAATGCGCCGTTTATGTAACTTTAAGATATAGTTTTACGATATCGGCCATAACTCACAATCTGGACCACTAACTGATCTCAAATTTTCGGTGCAAGTTTATATATTAGAAATAAAGATTTCTACTCTTTCACTTTTCTAAAAATCACGTTTTATATCAAAAAGGGCAAAATAGTCAACTTTAAGCATAAATCGGAAACACGCAAATGAATCGGCTAAGAATAGACTCGAGATATAAAAATTCCAGAGAGTTTTACCAAAATAAAAATGGTTCAACATATGCTCTAATACAGATCTCAAACATGCATGTATGGATCCGAATCGATAGTCTACGAAAAAGTCTTTTTATAAGACTTTCGGTTCCGATTCGTATTTATACTCAAGATTGTCGAGTTGATTATGATAAAACACATTCTCACATATATTATAAGTTATTTATGATGATCAAACAGATTGCATGTCCTCTACATTACCATTTAAGCTTATTTTTGCAAAAACCACTTCTGTTGACTTTTTAAGAACGCCTTTGACTCGACAATTAGCATGCATAAAGTGGGAATCAGAGAATACCCTTTTGAGGGTTTGTTTCCCACATAAATACCAACATATATCTGGTTTCAATTTGAGAAATGACTGAGTGAAACTCGTTTAATCAGAAAGTCAAAGTATAAGAACAACCAGTTTGACTTTTACTAATAATCGATGCAAGAACGAATTAGAGATTGAATTAGAAGCTTACAAGGGTCCTATTGATTCTTAGATAACACTAGGAATCGGCCTTGATGTCCAGAAAGCTCCTGAAGAAGTCTTGAGAGCTGTCCTTGCAATTTGAGAGTTCTTGATCACAAAGGAAATGCCAAAGAAATGATCTTTGATCTGTTTTAAAGAGGAAATCAGAGGTTGAGGATAGGTTACTGTTGCCATAGGCATGCAAGGATGTTTATTGGAGCTTTTGGAGGTGCCATGAGCTGTTATGCACTTCAAATTCGGACCAGAATTTCAATTTTCGCGAAATTTTGCTTCTGATAGTCTCACGCGGCCCGCCTAAGGATTCCCAGGCGGGTCGCCTGGGGTCTGCAGGCCCAAAAACTTTCAAACATTGGCAGATTTGGTCCCTGTCCTTGTACGCGATGTCTCGGCTACTTATTTTGACTCGTAAACCCCCAAACTTGGTTTTTAAGAACCTTGGGACATTTACCAACATGGAAATGTCCTCGGATAACTTTGCGCTCAACCGAAAAGCCATGAAATTCGACGTTGACGCTTTTAGTCCCTCAAGTACGGTTTTGGCCATAACTTTCTCATACGTTGACGAAACTTCACGAAATTTTTACCACATATTCTAGTGAGTATATTTTAGCATTATAAAGCTTCGGGTCTGCCAAAATTTCACTCAGAGGTATAAATTAAACATGTTGACACTTTTGGCCCCTATAGTTTGAAATTCCTCACTTTGGTGCAATTTCTGCGTCGTATGATCCATGAACCATCCGTTTAATGTTATAAACATTATGTAGGGTTATCATAGAGTCTAATTAGCCATTGTTGACACTTTGGACCCTTACGTTCCAAAATTTTCACTGTTTGTCACTTTTAGTCCCTCTAAAGTATGTTTTCACATACCGGAACCTTATGACACGTGTCAATACATTATTGGACGAAATTTTTCGAGGTGTTACACACAGCTTCGTAACCCACTATTTCTTTGTCAACTGGCATGTCAGTAGTGACGCTCCCTTTCGTCGTATTTCCAGGAGATTTGTTCTCCTATTTCCCGGATCCTATTTCTAGTACCTATCAGTTCTTCACCAAACTGGCGGAGTTCGGCTAAGTTTTCGTTGCTCATCGGTGGGTTGGGGATAGGTTCTGGATCAAACTAAGGGAGAAAGGTACAAGGACTATTGATTATATTTTGGAACTGCCAGTCGTTCGTCCACCACTCTTCCATTTCTCCTAAAGGTCGAGTGTGGATTAGAGGGTCCGGAATAGCTGGTTCTAAAGTCACAGGGAGTTGGGTTTCGGCAGGATAAGGGTAGAAATTGTTGTTGATCGGTCTAATGACATCACAATTTGCCAGTAGGCGATCTATTTCTTCTTGAAATGTTATTTCTTCAGTTTGTTTAGAGCTTTCTCCAATTTCTATTCCCTTTGGCCTAGAATTTCCCCCGATGTCTATCCCTGCTGGCCTATAACTCTCTCCAGTCTCGATCCTTTTTCCTTTATCCACATAGTTTTCTATTTTTGGAAGTTTTCTAGTTACTGGCTTCCTCCTACGTACTTTCCTCCATCCTACATATCTTCTCTTTTAGGCTTTGCTTTCTCCGGAGGTGGAGCTTGAAATTCCAGGGGTTCCTCCATATCCGTAAATAACCAGTAAAGTCGTTGGAGACTTCGATTGGTACTGGGTAGAGATTGAGATTCTGAAATGCTTCAGATAGCTCACTCATACTGTTTAGCATATATGCAAAATGCACAAAAATGCTAAGTTAAAATCTTATAAGGAAATTTAAATAAACATTCCGTTTATTGCATATCGAAAGACTAATTTTACAAAGGATAACGGAAAATTTAAACACACTAGGATTTATTTATTTACGGAGTAGTGGTTTTCTGGATAGAAATTCTAATACTAGATCAGGCTTATTGGTAGTTTAGAGGTTTGCATTCTCTGCTACGGTAGCTAACATATAAAGATTTGCCCATTTTTCATCTAATTTGTCTTCCCAATGTGGATTATTGCCTATTTCCTGGATTTCTGGATTAAACATCACTTTCTTGAATTGGGGTTTCTGACTTTTCCTAATAATCGAAGTTCTTTTCTCTGGAGTAAGAGGATTCTCATAGTTTGCCTTACGGACAAAGATCCCTTCTTCCAGATCTACTGGGTATTTTGAGGAAGAGGTTCCTTTTTCTTTAGGTGCAGTATCTAATTTGTGGTAGATAGCAGAAAGTCTTTGTTTACCCATACTGTAACTAACAATTAATTAGTTAATAAAACACATAATCACAGAATGGCAATTTAAGTATTCCTCAAATAATTTAATAGACTTAAATCAGTGGCAAGCTTATATCAGTGGCTCTGATACCACCTTTTCCTGTCACGGCCCTTGGCCCCGGTTTGACCCGGTCCAGAGCCGCGAGGCAGGAAATCCCGTGGTATTAAATTTGAGTGACAACGGAAGTCTTTTAAAACAGGATCCTTAAATATTAAAACTGCCCGTTTACATAATTTAGGGATAAAACCTTGTAATTTACAATAAGGTGATTTCACTGGGAAATCTTTATTTTACAAAACATGTTTCTTTATTTATTTACATTGAGCCACTTCTCTAAGCTTGTAGTGCTTCACGGCACTTTTCTTGGATCACAACAGATCACCTGAAACATGTTTGAAAAAGGTTTTGTCAGCGGGGAAATACTGAGTGAATCATTCAGTTTACTGAAAACGGCACATTTGTTATAATTTACAGTATTAAGAGCGATTACAATGTTTCCATATCAACCAATTACCCACAGTATTTGTCACTCGACCGGATCTGTGACTGTGGTCATATCACTGTTGGGTCCGTTCACCCACAAGTGACGTTAATCACTATTTTGGTCCGACTACCTAATAGTGTATATCATGATTTAGGCTCGCTCACCTAAAATGATACAAACAGTAGTAATGTGCACAATACCCCACATACTGGCTGTAATTTGGTGATTACAAAGACTTAATCCATGTAATTATAACTTTGGAAAATAATTTGGAGTATTGTAAAACAGTTAATAAAAAGAGAATGACTCACATTGCAGATTTAACGAGCAGTGTATAAGCCTACTGATTAGCCTTGCTTAACCTAGTTTAAATAATAATGCACACAACTGAGTTAGTAACTAATACAGCATTTACGTCAATTCACGAGATTAAACCCTCACAACGATTGACAAAGTGCAATACTTAAATATTCAACGGATTCACGACGAATGACAGAGTATAGCCCGAGTTCGGGCAGTACTCAAACATCTTGTCGAAATCACGATGAATAACAAAGTATAAACCCCATTTGAGCAGCACTCAAACAATCGTTGGATAGTTTCAATCGATCGGACGTTGAATCGTAATAGCGATCGAGTTATTACCCTGTTTTGCGGCAGCAATTCGTGCTATGTGTGTGTTTAGGACTGTTTCTGCTATATCTCAATGTCTATTTTGAGTTTTAACGTCGTTCAAGTGCCAAAATTCGATTGCCAAACCCCTCTATTTATACACAAAATTTGACCCCCCTCGCGTGATGCGAGGGGTACCCCTATGGGCGTCGCGTAGCGCGAGGGGTCACCCTACTCTATAGGGTAGCCATGCCCCCAAATAGCTTATCTGAGTTGACAGTTTCGACAAATTCTAATTCTACAGCGAGTTATTTAGATAATCGTCAGCTAGGATTTACCCCCCCTGAGTTTTAGGGGCCCTGATCCTGATTCTGATTGTTCTGAAAATTTTAGGGTTTATGCAGAATTGCTTGGGTTTCTCAATTAGGGTTTCCTTATTAGATAATTAACATAATAAGTAATGTTTTTAGTGAGAGTTGTTACAAAAACAAACAAACAAAAACATTGAATAAGCACAAAAAAGAAGCAATGCAAAATGTACACTACCAATAAGCGTACAAAGTAAGTAACACATGTATCAAATATTGTTAGCATGTCTAGAGGACGAAACGACATAAGCTCAGAAGCCCATCACGACTGCATGTAATGGTGCCACGCCAAATGACTAACGACATCAACGTAAATAAAAACATGCGTTGCAACTCTCACACTAGCACAAAACCATCGTCAGAGAGACCAAATGTAACCCTCGTGAAAATTTCGAACTTTCAAAAACTTTTCTTTCGAAAGTATTTCGTTAACCAATATTTAAACATAATTAATTTAACGTAACGTACATTCCGAAACAAGGATATAAGTTACACATACCCTAAATACCCTTCATATAGCTTAAATATTAGGTTTGAGGGGTTAGAAATGACAAAAATGCGATAATACAAGTCGAGGAGCCAAAACTGTCTAAAGCAAAATTCGGCCCGTCGGAGGGGCTTATAGACCGTAAGACCTGGGTGGTTACGATCCGTAAGACATTCCCAGTTGCAGAAATTTTGCTTGGCCTCCAAGTTCTACCAACCATTCCCATTTCATGCCACCTAGCACGTATTTGACACATTCTTCCTGGTTCTAACTCCTCATAGCACACTTGTTAACATCTGGAAATGATGGCCAACACATGGCATGATCTTGTTATCACATTGCAAGTATAAATAGCCACCATGTTGAACCACTTTCCTTGCTCATTTCCATCTTTCCTCCCTAATCACTCATTTCTGGAGCTTGCTTCTCTTTAGAGGCCTCCTACTGAGTTCATAATATTTCTATAACACAAGTAAGCGTGCTCCTTAGTCTCTTTTTCATTATGTTGGCTAGTTATGAGCCAAAAGTCAAACAAATTGACTTTCGGTTCTAACCATTTTGGTCAAGTCAAAGTTCAAATTGAACTTTGTAACGTGATCGTAATAATGAATGTATTAATCCCTCACGATTACACCCTCTGATCATCACGTTTAGTAGGCGAAATGACAAGTCAAACTTTTACGAAATAAAAGTAAAAAATGCATAAAAGTGCATTTTACAACGAAAATGTTTTCGGGTATTACAACTTAAAGTTTTGACACCAAATCAGTTTTATAACATAACTAGACATGTTCTAACATGTCTAGCTCGTCATTTCTAGTTTAGTGCTTATTCCTTAGTCGAAAGTTGAGTGGTTTGACTTCCGTTTTGACTTTCGCATCTGACCCGTTTGGTCAATCTTAGGATCCAACCAAGCCCATTTTTATGACCATAGTAATATAGGTAATAACCCTTTGAGGTTATACCTTATGATCATGTCGTTTGGTTAGTCAAATGACGAGTCAACCTTAGATACTTTTAATTGGACAAAAATACCCTTTTTCGCATAAATTAGTTTCAAACATATATGATCATTGTTTTGACTGATAAACTGATCATACAACATAATTAAACATGTTTTGACATATCGGACTAGTCATAGGACCCATTCAACCAACCGAACCCATAGTTACGCATACGACCCGTTAAAGTGGCATAAACCACTTTAACAAGTCATAACGAGTCAAGACACCTTTTAATACTTTCAAATCAGGATGTAAGCTTTAATAAACCATATTATACGAGATCCTTCGCTCGTTTGGTTAATAAACCACATGCTATCCGATATCCCATTTAAGCCATGATACACACTAACCTTAATTATCCAACCAAATTAGGAAACACTTGAATCACTTAAGCTTTGCATACACATTTGAACGAGACATCTATGCAAACCTGTGAGTACATAGTCCCCTCTTTTATATTTCCCAAATGTTTTGGGGTGATTCATATGTGTTAACCGATTTCTCAAATGTATGGCATATATGTTTACTAAGTGCTTTTTGTGTATAATACTTATGAAACAAAACAAGAAACAAAAGCCAAATCCTGGTAGAATCTTTCTATCTTAATAGTTAGATTCTTAAAGGATACTTAAAGTACTAATTTAAATCCTTGATTGGGTTTCTAAGAGTCGTTTACAATGTATGAGACAAGACACTGAAACAAAAACAAAAGCCAAATCCTTATAGGATCTTTCTATCTTAATAGTTAGATTCTTAAAGGATACTTAAAGTACTGTTGCTAATACTTGATTGGATTTCTAAAAGTACTTTTCAACGTATGGAACAAGACGATGAACGAGTATTTATGTGTAGAATTGTGTTAGTGATTTAGATAACGAAACGAGTGTAATACGATAAGAGCATGGTGGATACGCCGCTGGGACTTCCTATAAATAAGTGCTCTTATTGTATTACTCATCGTAGCGTTATCCAAATCACGTTAGGATTTTAGGTTTTGATGAAACAAGAAACAAAATCAAATCTTTGTAGGGTCTTTCTATTTTAATAGTTAGATTCTTAAAGGATACTTAAAGTACTAATTTAAATCCTTGATTGGATTTGTAAGAGTACTTTACAATGTATGAGACAAGACAATGGAACAAAAGCCAAATCCTTATAGGATCTTTCTATATTAATAGTTAGATTCTTAAAGGGTACTTAAAGTACTATTTTAAATCCTTGATTGGATTTCTAATAATACTTTTCAACGTATGAGACAAGACAATGTGTTATTATGTGTAAAGTTGTGTAAGTGACTTAGATAATGAAACGTCATTCTTAGCAAGACCAAAAAGGCTAACAATTCATAAAAAAATCACAAATAATCAAACCAAGCAATCTCGGATCAAGGCAAAGCCCTATTGTCATTGATCCAAAAGAAAAAACAAACAAAGACAGTAAAGAAGCGCAAAAAAGAAGCAATGCAACATGTACACTACGAAGAAGCGTACAAAGTAAGCAACATATGTATCAAATACTGTTAGCATGTCTAGAAGATGAAACGACATAGGCTCAGAAGCCCATCATGACTGCATGCCACGCCAAATGACTAACGACATTAACGCAAATAAATACACGCGTTGCAACTCTCACGTTAGCACAAAACCATCGTCATAGAGACCAAAAGTTCAAACCACATCGGCCAACCATCAAACACTATATGAAAACTCATATTACCACATACAAACATCTTAAACGTCTCGGATCAACAATTACTGTAATCCTCATCGACAACGAAATCCAACTACAACAAAACCAATCACCATTACTAACACAGATCGCAACATCCTGGTTAGAACCAAGTTGCTGGGTTCTAAAGCATTAACAAATATCAGATCAAAACTACAAACAAACAGAAGCCTCAATACAAATAAAATCTCCGATGAAGGCATCCTCATCGTCATCGATAACCTACAAAACTACAAACAAACAGAAGCCTCAATACAAATAAAATCTCTCTTTTGCAGGAAAACCTCATGTGCACAAGAAACACCTACAATCTCGCCAACAACACACACCACCGGGTTGGAGCTATTGAACGCAACATTAACGATATACAAGATGATATCGGTAGCATCCGGGAGTACATGGCGAGGCACGGGGGTGGAGATGATGGTAGTGATGAAGACATGGAGTAGGAGGCTTGAAGGAACAAGGGGCTAGTTGGTGATGAGCCCACAGGTTTAAGTGCCCTTCTATCTATCAAATAATTCATGGCCTGCGTGCCATTTGTCGAACAATTTACTTTCTCTAACTACTTTTTATCTTTGTTTTATTTTTACTTTATGTTTGGATGATGCTTGACGATGGTAATTTAGGATGGTTTGTGCTTGTTTGGTTGGTATTTAGTGTTTAAACAGGTGCAATGCGAGGGTTAGAGTGCTAAACATTAGCACTTGCAGCCCTATGATGGAGAAACCGGGAGACAAAACCTATTTTTCAGGCTAACAGACTGTCCACACGGGGACGTGTCCAGCCGACACGCCCCCGTGTTCATCTCCCAGATCTGCTGTTTGGCTACTGACCTGCAAATTTTTGCCAGACACGAGGCCGTGTCCAGCCGACACGTCCCCGTGTTCACCTTCTGTAAGTTTTCGTTACTGGCAGTTCACCACGGGGCCGTGTCCAATGGACACGGGGCCGTGTCCAGACTGCCAGTGACATAAACCTTTGCTTTTAAACCCACTTTTACACATTCTAATCAACCAAAAACATTATTTTTGGACACATTGAGGACAATGTGTAATTTAAGTGTGGGGGGGATGCTAAAACCTTGAAATTTTGCAAAATCCTAAACACAAGCCTTACACAAAACTCTATTGGAACCGCTAAACACCCCAAATTTTTTTCAAAAACTTTTTCATTTTTTTTTACTTGTCTTAGTTTAAGTTGGGAATAACAAGTTCTAAAAAGGTTATATTTTTACAAGTTTACAACCGATAGCGTCGTGATAAAAAGAACCAATATAAGAAAATTATGAAACGATATAACAAGTCTAGTTAAAAATTCGATTATATATACTTGATCATATTAAAAACCCATTCCCACAAAAGTGAGTTTTGAGCCTTTATTGAGCATAAAAATACACATATTTAGATTAAATGCTCATTTTTCGTTTCTTGTGTGAATAGCCGCTCGGTTCTTACAAATCTAGAACTTGCCACGACGATACATTCCCGGTCCTTACCAACTTAAACCCAAGTAAGTAAATGATGGAGGCATTAGGACTAACCATTTTTCTTTCAAAACCATTATTTTTCATTTTTTTATCACCTACCCAAAATCCCCCTAGATAGCCCCTTTGAGCCTAAACCTTTCATTTCATTACCCCAAAACCCTTTTTACCCACCAAAAACCTTTTTATTTTTTCACCCTTTATTTTAGTAAGTTCCATGCCGCTCTCGAGTGATTCACTAAAAATATACACCTTCGGCCGAGTGTTGAGTGATCTCCCGTGAGGTATGTGAACTTGTATATAAATGGAATTTTAATAAGGCATGCTATGCCCAAATAAGTAATTTATCTTATGAAACGTTCAAAATAAATCATAACGAATAGGATTGTAAGTAAATAAAAATAAAACCTATAAAAACCTTGGATTCCCGACACTCTAGGACAAGCTAAAACATTCTCTTCTACCTATTCCATTTGGGAGTGTAAGCCACATTTAAAGAGTTTTGCTTGAGGACAAGCAAAAGTTCAAGTGTGGGGGTATTTGATGTGTGTAAAATGCAACATATAAATCACATCAATTAAGGCATAAAACTAACCCTTTTTAAGTACTAATGTTGGAAAAAGAGTGTTTTTGTCTTCCTTTTGTATTTTCAGGATGAAATGAGCTCAAAATCACAAAAGAAGCAAAAAGACAACTAATTCTAGCATAAATACAAGAAAAGGAACAAAAGTAGACTGCCCGGACCCTCAACGGCACCTCCCAAGGCAAAGGAGAAGAAACAGAGTCTGAACACGCCCCGTGTCCAGCGAACACGGGGGCGTGCCCAGGAAGCAGCAGAAAAGACAAACCAGTAGAAGCTTCCATTGCCCACCACGGGGCCGTGTCCAGCGGGCACGGGGGCGTGGTGAAAGTACAGCAGGCGCATTAATTGTAATTCGCAATTACTATTAATGAAGAGAGAGAATGTCAGACGGGCACGGGGCCGTGTCCAGCGGACACGGGGCCGTGTCCAGCCTTCTGTTCAGCCTATAAATAGAGGAGCTTGGCTTCATTTTCTCTCATCCCTTGGCACACCACCTCTCTCACACCTCATCCACCACCCACCACCACCATAACACCATCATCCACCACCATCATCCATTGTCCATCGTAGAGTGTGTGAGTCGTCTCGGGATCCAAGATTGATCGTAAGAGTTCTTGACAATCAAGGCCATGTTTGCCTAAGTCTCTTACATCACTTGGTGAAGACAAGTGTTTAGTATAATACTTTTTATTTTTAATCTTTTGCACTTTTTATTTGGTTTTGTATTAATGACTTTAATAACTAGTTACTTATGTTGAAGGTGATCTTTCCTTATCGTTTGTCCGTGGTGTCTTGGCATTATTTTACTGTCTATATAAAATAAAAGATTTTCACCATTCATATCTCCACGGTCTATATGGAGGTATGTTGGCTACCTGGTCGGGGGTTAAGGGAACGGTTTGGTAAGGGTCTTGCCCTTGTTCAGCGTTTAGAGGTCCTGCTTGGGACCTGGGTCAAATTTAGTAGGATCTCCTTCAATGCCCATAGGTATTGGATGGCGGGGATCCAAACTCTTTGACCCCCTCATAAGTTAACTACTATTAATACTATAACCCGGCTATTTAGGACTGTATCCCTGCTGACTCAGACTACTTAGCCGAGGGTAACGTCACCGCCAAAAGCGGGGCCTACCACAATTTGCATTAATAACTTAATTCATTATCTTTCAATAATCCGACCCTTTAGGATTGTATCCTTGCTGACTCAAACTACTGGGTTGAGGGTAACGTCGCCTTCAAAAGAGGGGCCTACTACAATAACTAAGATAATCTCTTAAACAAGTGCAAAAGTGCGAAAATAATCAAAGGTTATACTAATACACGTGTCGGATCCAAGTGATTCATCTTGTCTATCTGTTTTTATTTTATTTTTATTTTCAGCATTTAGTTAGTTTTTATTTTTCTTAGTTTAAAACATTTTTCTAACTTTTTGATTTGATTAGACGTTGAGGATAAACCGGTATTAAAAGCTCTTGTGTCCTTGGACGACCTCGGTATCTTACCAACACTATACTACGTCCACGATGGGTGCACTTGCCCATATGTGTGTTTAGTGTTAGTAAATATCGTGTTTTATAAATTTAAAACTTGGCTAAAAGTGTAAAAAGGGGCTTAAATACTCATCAAAAAAAATATAACACACTTCACGCACATAAAAAATATACAACACAAATAACCAAGGTTAGAATCCAATGATACATAAAAAAAAGCAATGTACAAGTTACAACCAATTGATGGACATACATATTACAAATGATAGTATTATATTATAGGGTTGAGATCCTGTACAAACAGTGCTAATTATAAGAACCGTAAGAACAGATTTAAACCATTGATAATAAGGGTTGATATTGATTATAAATAAAACCCTTATAATTAAAAATTACTACTAACAAATTAGGGGTAATTTTGTAAAATTGCTAGTCATTTGACCATTTTCCATTAAATACAAATTCCACCAAAGTTTTTTAAAGTAAAATAACTTTTATATACTTCATTATTCAAAAAAAAAAATATACCATAAAATCAAGTATTTTTTTTATCTTTAATATGAGTATCATATTGCTATACCTTTTTTGTATTTATAAAATTGATTTTTAAAAAAAGTTAACAAAAGGTGTTTTATAATTGTGTTGATAACGTGTTGATTATGTGTTAATTACAAAATAATACAAACAAACATCAAAAGTAGATATAATCAGCACATCTGGTGTGCTGATAATGGAGAACGATTGAGGATGTTGTGCTAATGTCGTTTATGTTGATAATGGAGAACGATTGAAGACGATTATTCAAAAAAAAAATATACCATAAAATCAAGTATTTTTTTTATCTTTAATATGAGTATCATATTGCTATACCTTTTTTGTATTTATAAAATTGATTTTTAAAAAAAGTTAACAAAAGGTGTTTTATAATTGTGTTGATAACGTGTTGATTATGTGTTAATTACAAAATAATACAAACAAACATCAAAAGTAGATATAATCAGCACATCTGGTGTGCTGATAATGGAGAACGATTGAGGATGTTGTGCTAATGTCGTTTATGTTGATAATGGAGAACGATTGAAGACGATGTGCTGATAATGAAGAACGATTAAGTATGTTATGCTAATTAAATAGTGTTGTCCTGATTATATTTTTTGTAATTATTTTTAATTAGTTATAAATAAATATGGTCAAAAGGTCTAAATTACCCCTAAACTAATTTTTTATTGATGAACACTTATCAATTATGTGTTGATTCTTACGATTCTTACAAACTTAAGTGTTTGTATTTAATCCCATTCCTTATATTATAATAACAACAACAATAATAATTCTTAAACAAAGAAAATTCCTTATTTATCAAAGTCGATAAAATATTCAAGGACCAAAATGCAACATTAAAATTCAGAAGCCGACAAATAATGGGAGATAATTGAATACTATAAGAACCATTATTTTAATTCAATAATTAATAACCTAACTCCAAAAGTTACACTAAACCCCTCACACTTCATCAAATATACACACAACCCCCCATCTTTCTCTCACCCTAGCTTTGACATAAATTACCCACACTTAACAGTCTACTAATACTGTGTGTGTGTGAGAGAGAGAGAAAGAGAGAGAGAGAGCGAGAAAGCATCACTTTCCCAAGAAATCTCACAAATAATAATCCACTTAATAAATCTTGTTTACTCCGTTTTCATCGTCACCGGTTATTTCCAGCCTCCTTTTATACAATAACCGGTTTTAAAGGGTTTTTTTTCTGATGGCTAAATCTTGCCGGAAAATATGAAGATTACAAGAAAAACGGATCTACCGGCTGTCACATCCTCCAAGATTCAAACTTTCTCACCGGATTCGGATCTTTTACAAAAACCCATTTCGAAAAAGCAACCAAGTCGGAGAATCCGGAACTCCGGCGGCGGGGTGCGGCTGAAGAGGGACGGAGCTCCGGCGGCCGGAAAAAGGGGTTCCAGGCCGGAGACGCCGTTGCTCCGGTGGAAGTTTGTTGAGGGTAAGGAGGAACATGAGGATGTGAAGGATGTTGAAGTTGAAAGTGATAAACAGGTGGTGGTTGGTCGGAAAAGTGGCCGGAAAATGAGGAGAGGTGGTGACGTGGCAACTGTGTCGGCGAGGAAGTTGGCTGCTGGGTTGTGGCGGTTGCAACCGCCGGATGTTGGTGGTACCGGCGCCGGTGAGTTGTGTGGTGGTTCAAAGAATAATGGGTTTGTATCTCAGGTAAAGAAATTGTTGTTATTAATATTATTTTTATTATTAATTATTATTATTCCCCAATTTTTTTCTTTTTTTTTTTCTAGGGTTTTGGTAGGTGAATCAGTTTATTAGTTCTTGATCTTTAGTTATAAACCCTAATTAAAGATCTGTTAATTTAGGGTTGTTTAGTTCAATCCCTTTTGGGGTTTGCAAATCTTCAAACCAATTTAATTCACATTTTGATTTTCTTTGTTTATTTTTTTAAATCTTTAAATTAAAGAAGAAAAGAATTCTAAATTTGGGAAAAACCATTGTTGTTTCATGTCTTAAAAAAGTCTATGGTTGACTTTTGAGCAAAAAAAGTTGATTCTTTGAGTTGAAAACTTGAAAAGCTTGAATCTTGATGTTGACTTAAAAAATCACTTGAATCTTGATGTTGACTTAGAAAATCACTTGAATCTTGAAGTTGACTTTGAATGATCTATTACTTGCAGCCCGTGATCGATCATCCGGGGATTCATTCCCCTGCTCGACACAATAGGAAGTCATTTGATTCTCATATGAAAGAAGTTCCACAAAGCCCGAATTCTGTTACTGGCTCAAGGAGTATGCTTCGTCACAAGGTATACTTTGAAATTAGAAAAATAAAAGTAGTTTGTTTGACATTTAAAGTCGAAGTATGTCCGCTAATCGAAAATGACAGTTAACATGAACATAAGTACATAACCGTTGTTCCTATTTGTTTCGGCTATTTAATACGTATATTTTTTAAGGAGTAAATTACGTTTTTGGCCCCCCTGTGGTTATATCACTTTTACTATATTAGCCCAAAATAAGAATTTTTAACATATATGCCCCCATGGTCTCTATAACTAACCATTTTGGCCCCTAAGTCTAGAGATCATGGGGGCCAAAATGGTTAGTTATAGAGACCATAGGGGCCAAAATGGATAGACTTAGGGGCCAAAATGGTTAGATATAGAGACTATGGGGGCAGATATGTTAAAAATTCTTATTTTGGGCTAATATAGTAAAGGTGATATAACCACAGGGGCCAAAAACGTAATTTACTCATTTTTTAAGGGTTCTGTTTTGGACCCAAAATGTAGATTATGACTATGATGTTATATTTGGTCGGCAATGCAAGTATAGGGGCGTTTGGATGCGCGTTTTGAAAAGCCAATATCTGATAATCTGTTAAATTCGATTTTCTATAATCTTGTAGCTTGAACCAACATTCCATTTTTCCAACTCTGCGATGGAGGGTGCAACCAAGTGGGACCCGTATTCATGGAAAGCGTCAGAAGACGCAAAACGAATCTATGGTGAATCAAAGCTTCTAGAAGAACAAGCTGGTGTAGTGTCGGTGCTTGAATCAGAACTTGAATCGGCCCGGGCCCGCATTCATGATCTTGAAACGGAAAGACGAGCTTCAAAAAAGAAACTTGAACAATTTTTAAAAAAGTTAAACGAAGAGCGTGCGGCGTGGCGGAGCCGTGAACACGAAAAGGTTCGTGCGGTTATTGATGATGTAAAGTCGGAATTAAGTCGAGAACGAAAAGGCCGGCAAAGAATGGAGATCGTGAATTCGAAGTTAGTCAATGAGTTAGCGGATGCCAAATTATCAGCCAAACGGTACATGCAAGATTACGAAAAAGAAAGAAAAGCGAGAGAATTAACGGAGGAAGTATGTGATGAATTAGCTAAAGAAATAGGTGAAGATAGAGCAGAAGTCGAAGCGTTAAAACGGGAATCTATGAAAATGAGAGAAGAAGTTGACGATGAAAGAAAAATGTTACAAATGGCGGAAGTTTGGCGTGAAGAACGTGTTCAGCTGAAGCTCGTTGATGCGAAAGTAACCCTCGAAGAAAAATATTCTCAAATGAATAAACTCATAAAGGATCTCGAAACTTTCTTGGGTTCAAAAAGATCGGATCTTGATACAGAAGAGATTAAAAGAGCCGAAACCCTTAAACAATGCGCTAATTCGGTCAATATTCAAGAAATTACGGAGTTTAAATACGAGCCCGCGGACCCAGATGACATATATGCGGTTTTTGAAGAGGTTAACTTCGATGAAATGAACGCGAAAGACATTCAACAGTTTGACAAAAACGGTGGTATCGTAGAAGATGAAGACGAAGACGAAGACGAAGATGACGATGAAAGCGGGTGGGAAACAGTGAGTCATGTTGAAGATCAAGGGTCGAATTATTCACCCAACGGGAGTGATCCGTCGGTCACGAGAAGCACCCGAAGAGAATGGGAAGAAAACGACGGGACCACAGTAACCGAAATAACCGAAGTGTGTTCCGCAACGAATAATAAAAATCCCAAAAAAGGGTCTTCGATTTCTCGTTTATGGAGGTCGTCTTACTCGAGTAACGGTGAAAATTGCAAGGTTATATCGGTGGAGGGGCGGTTATCAAGCGGAACCCATCTTTCAAACGGGACCCACCTATCACCGGGCGGTAGCTCGGGGGTGAGCATGTCGGAGTGGAGTTGTTCACCTGGGTCCGCTAGCAACACTCATTATACGAAAGGGATGAAAGGGTGCATAGAATGGCCACGAGGAGCGATGCAGAAACACAGTTTAAAAGCAAAACTAATGGAAGCGAGGATGGAAAGTCAAAAGGTACAGTTGCGACAAGTGTTGAAGCAGAAGATATGATAATGGCAAGAAAACACGAGTCGCGTGTTCTTGGAATAATGATGGTCAAAAGGGGGTATGATTCGGGTCAAAAGGTTAGGGTTTGAGTCAAGTGTTGAAGCGGGAGATATGACGGTGAACAGGAATAAAAATGTATGATTCATGTTCGTCTCGAAATAACGATTCTGGTGACCAATTTTCAATCTTGAACATACATTTTGCAGGGGATTCATTAGATTAGATTATATTCATGTCATGTTCAAGAAGATGCAAACATTGTTTTCTGTTGTAGGATGTTATAAATTCAATGCAAACTATTTGAAAGATATGATCATTCAACTTCATTTCTTAATCACAGTAAGCTGCAAACTATTTGAAAAATTGTAGGGTATCCCTATGTTGTCAAAAGCGCAAAAAGCGC
Source organism: Helianthus annuus (assembly GCF_002127325.2). NCBI lineage: Eukaryota > Viridiplantae > Streptophyta > Magnoliopsida > Asterales > Asteraceae > Helianthus > Helianthus annuus. The sequence goes on from NC_035437.2 coordinate 170,640,434, forward strand.
GCGCCTAGGCGCACCAACAGCGCCTGGTGGTAGCGTAGGCGCAAAAACGGGTTTTTTTTTTTGAAAAAACGGTTCTGAGGCGCAAAAAGCACGCGCCTAGGCGCAAAAAACATGGTTGAGGCGCAGGGAAAAAAGCTAAAACAGAACAAATGACATTAAAAACGAAACTGAGTGCGTGCAAAAACTAGCTTACACGGGCCCGGGTTTCTGGAGCTGCATTCATGTCCGCAGGTCGCGCGGGCACGCACGAGTTCAAACCAAATTCAAGCTTAGAAACTCATTTTTGCACCCCCTGCGCGCGGGTAGGACTTATGGTAAAACATGTCATAAAGCTACAATGGAGTAGTAAAGGCTTTACCTTATAAACAACCACTAACTTTGTTCCAACACCAATGTGGGACAAAGTATTTACCACCTTTTGAGGCTTTTATTCACACACCCAAAACTTACAACATATAAGTCCTAATCTTAAATGGCATGTATAATAGTTTTTTTTTTTTAATTTTAGGGTAAATTACTTTTTGAGTCCCTGTGTTTTAGTAGTTTTAACTAGTTGTGTTTTAGTAGTTTTAACTAGTTGAGTACAAAAGCAAAAAGTTTAACGATCTGAGTCCCTATAAGCATTTTCTTTAACCATTTGAGTCCTTTTGAGTCCAAATTTTAACATTTTGAGTCCAATTTTTTGGACTCAAATCGTTATAAAATAAACAAAATTGGACTCAAAACGTTATAAAACAAATGGCTAGGGACTTAGGGCGTTAAACTTTTTTATTTTGGACTCAAGTGGTTAAAATCACTAAAACACAGGGACTCAAAAAGTAATTTACTCTTAATTTTATATGTGGAATCTTATTTATTTTCAAAGCATAACATATTTTTTATATTTTTCCTCTATGTGCACTTTTCTTAAAAAAGCACACGCTTTTTTTGCGCCTTGCGCCTAGGCTCCGGGCGAGGCTGATGCGCCTCGCCTGCGCCTTGCGTCTTTGACGGTATCCGGATGTTACAGAGATAAAATAAGTTTATGATATGAGCATCTCTTTCTTGTGCAAAAAGCAATCCATTGAATGACAAAAAACATATTTCAAGAATGGATTGCCACACTTGTGACACTATTAAAAGGTTAATAAAATGGATTACTTGACAAAGAATTCACTTTCTTGTGACAACTTGTAGTCATGTAAGTCTTGAGAAAATGTTCACCCTTTTGCGTTGTATATCGCTTTTTACATGTCGGGCTTGCGTCAACTCGCAAGAACTCGGTTCATATGTCTGACATGATTTTTAGATTCATCTCAGTTTTTTGGGATTCGGCCATGAACACAACCCATATATAATAAGTCGTTTGAGAGACCAGAAAACGGAAGATTTTTTCAAAGCAAACTGCAAACTATTTGAAAGATGATCGTCGATCTTCATTGAAAGCTCGGTTTATAAAAAAAAAAACCAATAATTTCACACTCAAATTACAGTCTATAGTACAACAATTGAAAAGACAAACTTATTGGGTACTACAACAACAAATAATTCTTAATTTATTCATTTAAATTCTTGAAAGTTGACATGCCCTGTTGCTTGTGCATGTTCCACAGCTTCCTATGTTGTCAATAACAAAAGAGGCCAAATGTGAACAGAATGACAGATAGTGATTGTGCAACTCGTTAAACATTTTTTTGTCCTCGTATTAACGTTATTACAGTAAACAATTAGCGGGCCAAATGTGCTGGATTATACTCGTTTGACCCGCTAAAAGTAAAAAATAACTAGAGTTGACCCATCCATAAGTAAATGGGTCAAAATTGTACATTAACAAGTAAATTTCTAACCTTTTGACCAATTACACCAATTTGGCAAACCCCGCAACGCAATGTGAAATTGGCAGTATCCGTGTAGCTCCTTTTCCTAAAAATATGTAAAAAATCTCCTATTATCGTCTTCACAAAAGAGTAAAATGCCCACTTTGTCCCTGAGGTTTGGCCAGTTTTGCGACTTTCGTCCAAGCATCTGGATCCAAACGGTTTAAAATCTTGCCATTTTCATCTGGCTTGTTAACTCCATCCATTTTTCTCTGTTAAGACACGGGTATTTTTGTCTTTTTTGTCAACTTAAGGGTATTTTCGTCGTTTTTGAATATACTTGTACATTATGCTAAATGATTGTTCATAAAGTGAAAACGACCGAATTGCCCATTAACTCATTAAGTTAACAAAAAAGACGAAAATACCCCTGCCTTCACAGAGAAAAATGGATAGAGTTAACGAGCCGGATGAAAATGGGCAAGATTTCAAACCTTTTGGATCCAGATGCGGAAAAACAAACTTTTGGATGAAAATCGCAAAACTGGCCAAACCTCAGGGACGAAAATGGCATTTTATTCGAATATTAATAATCGAAAAAATTGACCTTTTTATGAACTGCACATTTTTTGTACCTTTGCTGATCCTTTACAAGATTTAGAGCAAGTGATTCATACGTCCCGATGGTCCTATCGGGATTTACCGCAAAAATCGTTTGATCAAATTCTTCAGGAGCTCCATCAGCAGGGGACATCTATGATGACATAAACTTTAGGCGTTAAACGAAATCGAATGTTGTAAAGTATGCAAATATAAGGGGAGGAAAAGGAACGGTAGTGAATGACATACAGCTAAAGCATCATAATGGAGACCATCGTATATCAACATTACTCTTTCTCGATATTTCTTTTCCTGTGATACAATAATAAAAAGATGGGTTATCAACATTTTATCACCAAAGCACAAGTATTTGACATGAACGATGAATGCTGACCTGTCCATACAAGTCGCATCTTGTGGTTTGGATATCATATGCTGCAATTTCACGACCGTAATAATCTGCTAATATTGAAAGCTCTATTGCGCCTTTAAAAGAGTGGTTTAAAAAAAGAGAAAATTGTAAGATGAACAAATGGCAGGCGCATTTCGAAGAATGTTAAGTAAATGTAATGATGATAATAAAACAAATCTTGTGCGTATTTGGATGAATGATAGAGATGTCTGGACATCAAAAGAAAATTAGTTGAATTGCACATGGTACCAAAGATATTGTATCCACTTCATGAGATTGTATGTATATAGATAAAAGGAAATCTTGACATCAAGCTTTACGGGGACCATTTTCATCCTATACACTTTTAGGGGCTGTTTGTTTACCTCTTAATGAGGCTCTTAATGGTTTAGACCTCTTACTGGTTCCGCATTTAATGGTTCAGACTGTTTGTTTCATGAGCAGATGTCTGAATGGTTCAGACATTTGCCTCTGAACGTTAAGCATTATACAGGCTCTTAATGGTTCATACCTCTTACTGGTTCAGCACATAATGATTCAGACCTCTTACTAGTTCAGCACTTAACCATTCAGATGTTGCCAAACAGCCCCTTAGTCTCTTGAGAAAATCTTTTGCATTAATGGTCCCTACTATCGGGACTTAGATACATAAATAGCAACCTTTCAAAATAAAAAAAAAGAATTAATTTCATATATACCCTTACAAACTTGAAAAATTTCATATATACCCAACCAAAACTAATGATATCATATATGCCCTTACATAATAGTTAAAAAATATCAAATATACCCAATTTATTAAAAACAGTCTAATCTAATAAATAATCATTTTCCATATTTTTTTTACTTCAAGTTTCATATATGCTCATCTTTTAACTTCATATATTTATATAACATTTTTTAATCTTAAATTTATTTTTACCCATTTTTTAATCTTTTTTCATAAACAATAGTATTTTTCATCAATAATGTTTAAGCTAAATAAATTAAGCTAGAAATGAGTAGATATAATATTTGAAGTTAAAGGCCATATATGAGATCTCAAAGTTTTAGAAAATTAAGGGTAAAATTGTCATTTATGAAATTGTTTTTAATGAATTGGGTATCTATGATATTTCAACCACTTTGTAAGGGTTTATATGATATTTATAATTTTGCAAGGGTATATATGATATTTTGCAAGTTTGTAGGGGTATATATGAAATTGCCCCCAAAAAAAGATGCTTAAATGAGCAAGAAGGGCATATGTTTTTTATTCATTGTAATTTAATCATGTATATTAAGTTTAGATAAATTCCAACAGAACAATTGAACGTTGAGTCATTCTGATTAACTCAGTTTGACCTTTTAGTTAATGGTGTTAGTTAACTAACAGTCATGAAAGGAAAGACCTGACTGGGAACAAAAATTGTCTAAGGGGCTCCATTCAAAGAAAAAAAAACTCAAGGAACCAAACGTGTAGGTTGACAGATAGTCCAAAATGATCCGAAACTCATGTTATGCCCCTTTCAAAGGTCCCTATTGAGTCGCATTAAATGCAAGTGCAATCTTTCTTACCTCATATTTCTTAAATAAAAGTGTAACTCCAAGTTTATGATGGACATGTTCTTAATCGAGAGAATAATGGAAAACATGAAGGAAAATATATTCATGTAACAATAAACAGAGTATCACCAAATAGTGAGCAACAACAAATTATTTTAATTTAAGGAACACGTACTATTCTTTAGAAATAAGAGCAATATTTGAACAACAAAAATGTTTGAACTACGCCCTGCTTGCGGTATGCGCATATAATGTATATATGTGTGGGCCATCGGGGGCAAAAGTGAAACTGCACTAATTTTAATGTTATTTTACTAATTTCGTGAAAATAACGTTAAAAGCTGAGGATGGTTAATCATGCATCATGTGGTGGCGTTGATAGCTGAAAGACAAAAGGGTACATGCACTAATCGGTCTTTGTCCCGATTGCTGAGTGCTATGTGCCTTATGTCCAAGGCTTGATGCAAAACTACTATCGATCCAGAGGTCTCAATAGAAGCAGCCTCTCTATTCCTACGGGGTAGAGGTAAGGCTGTCTACATCTTACCCTCCTCAGACCCTACCTTTGCTTTGCTATTGGTGGGATTTACTGAGTATGATGACGATGATGAAATGTTACATAAGAGGAACTAGGTATCTTCTACAATGTGACAATAGGCAATAGCAGCTATGAACTTTTTGGATGCAAGTGACCGAAAAAAGATGCAGACTTAAGTAATACACAGTTAACAGATTATGAATGTTATGTCATATATGAATTCAACTAGTAATAAGGCAATCAACAATAAACGTGATACACAAAGGGATTGAAAGTTTGAAACATACCTCCCCATTTCTCCGGGTTAAGAATCCAAGCACAATATTCTTCATTACGTTTCCCAAGAAACGCTTCAGAATATTTTGTTGGATCACTTGCTACTGTAGCAGCTATAACCTGTAAAAAATATAATACATTATTAGTTAAAAACATATTAATACAAGAGTGAATTTCAAGGATTGTCCTTTATCTTTATATCCATTTTCAGGCGCTGTCCTTTATGTTCAAAATTGACGAGTTTTGTCCTTTATGTTTTCGTATCATATACGTTTTGTCCTTTAGGCCTAACCTAGTTAGTTTTTTCAGTTAAATTTGGTCATATGCTTTGCACATGAGGGCATTTTTGTCAATTCAAAGGTAAGTTCAACGGCAGATTTACAGCTCAAAGCTTCTGCAACCTTTGAATTGACAAAAATGCCCTCATGTGCAAAGCACATGACCAAATTTAACTGAAAAAACTAACTGGGTTAGGCCTAAAGGACAAAACGTGTATGATATGAAAACATAAAGGACAAAACTCGACAATTTTGAACATAAAGGACAGCGCCTGAAAACGGATATAAGGATAAAGTACAATCCCTGAAATTCACTCTTAATACAATATTTGGAATACAAGGCATCGACGTGTTAACAAATGCTTCACGCCAAATTTTAAAATTCCATTGTGTCCTAAGCTTTCATAACAGAAGAAATGGTATTGCAGTTTGATAATCAAATAAATCAACACACACGACAAATGAAAAAACGATCGAATTGAACCTGTCTCAATTCTGAAGCCTTATTTTTGTCATGGTCCATGACATACCTGCATGGATATAAACAACCAAAAATAAACTAAAAAATGAGCCATCTGCTAAATAAATAATTATACAGAGAAAACGATAGTGTGATGTTTCAGAGACTCACCCAACGGCATTAAATAGACAACTGTTATCGGAAGGAATCACCCGTCTAACTATACTACCTTCCATCTCGTACTATACACACCTAAAACCACCAAAATTGCGCAGGTTAAATGGTTAATTCAAGATATAAATACTAACACATAGGGTTGTAAACGAACTGAACGAACACAAACAAGGCCATGTTAGTGTTCGTTCGTTAAGGAAATTAACATGTTCGCGAACTGTTCACGAACTGTTCACGAACGCACACCGACCATAAGTTTATGTTCGTGTTCATTCGTTAAGGAAATTCAGTTGTTCACGAACTGTTCGTGAACACTAGCCTCGAACACAAACAAACGCAAGCAAATAAAAACGAACGTAAACAAACATTTAACTTGAAAATAAAAGATAAAAACAGTATTATCCTTAAACATTGGATATAAGTAGTTAAATACGACCATTAAATGATAAATCAAAACGCAAGAAGTTTACTACACCATCAAACGATGAATTAAGTTTAACTAACTTAGACATAATTATCCCAAAAAATGACTTCAAATGTCTAAATTTTAGCTAACTTAGAAAAAGTAGGGTTTCAAGTTTTCAATATGTTTTGATAAAAGGTTTATTATTTATTATTTTTTAATATAATCAAACGAACATGAATAAACGTAACCGAACATATTACCGAACGTTCACGAACGCAGTCGAACAAACTAGACCTGTGTTCGTGAACCGAACAAAATTTTTTGTTCGTGTTCGTTCGTTAAGCTAATCGAACGAACATAAACGAACTTCCCGCCGAACGGTTTACGAACTGTTCGCTGAACGTTTGGTTCGTTTACCAACAACAATACATCACAATATGTCAATATCCTTCACCTAGATACAACCAAATTGAAAAACCTTATTAAAGTAAAATAGTCACTCAGGCAATAAAACAAACAGTTGGTGTGCACAACCTTTTCTTCACAAATTAAGCAGCAAGATCACACCTTTTTACATATATATGCTCAATTACAGGAGCAGAAATTAAACTGAATTTTCTTTATAATATTTAAAGAATTGCTGGATTACGTGTTCTGAAAGAATATACTTTACCACACGAAACTTCAAGGATGTGATGATAAAAGCGTAGTAAATTAGGTCTTGTGTAAGCATGAATTCATCAAATTTAACCAAACGAACATCATTATTAAGTATTAAAATAAATAAACAAAAAGAGGGAAGTTAGATCTGGGGGATAAGGAGGGTACCTGTAAATTGCTTCAAGGAAGGAACAACTGGGACGACAAGCAAAAGAATCAGAAACCGTTAGACTCTGACGATAGGAAAATACGAAATTGATTGATTATTTAAAGAGAGATTGATTGATTGTTTTTCAAGAAACAAAATAAAACACTAATGATATGTGTATATATAGCTTTTGGGATTTTTTTTTTTTTTTTGAACAAAAAAGAGAGAGAGGGGAAAAAAGTGTTTTAGATAATGTTAAGATATACTAGGATTTTGCCCGTCGCGCGTTGCGGTGGCGCGCGACGGATGGTAACATATAGTAAGATAAAACACGATTCATAAAATGCAGTGCGTAAAAGACAATTAAAAAAAAGTGTAAATCACAAAGGAAGACACAAAACGTACAACACAATACCAAAGACATTTCGAAAAACACAATGCATTGCCATTTGCAAAAGTAGGAGTTGTAGTCTAGGGGTTACAATTGCAATTTTTTTTTAAGTTTGGCGGGTGTAAAAATGGAGTAATAGTGCAAGGGGTAAAAATGCAAAGTCTAAAAAAGACAAAGTGTAAAAGTATGGGGGTGGTGGCGGAAATGTGTAAGAGCTAAGGGGTGTTGGTGGAAATGTAAAGGAAGAGGGTTGGTGGCGTAATTGTGTAAGAGCTAAGGGGGTGATGGTGGAAAACCAAAGTAGGCGGTTGGTGCTGGCAAAGTTTGAAAGATGAGGTTGTGGTTTTGGAAATTTAAAGTAGAAGGTTTATGGACTAAATTTGTCATTTTATGAAACTTTGAAGATACCAAAGTCAAGGGGCTAAAATTGCAACATCGTGAAACTACCGGGGGGGGGGGCAGGGAGGCAAAGCCGGTGGGAAACCCGCGTGCGTTGCAGCGCGAGTACATTGCAAACATCGAATAGATTAGTCGAAGCGTTATGTAATGCGTTAAACATGTGAAAACGCACATTTTGACGTATCCAATTTAACTCAATAGCATTGTAGCTGGATAAAAATGTAAAGTATATCGTATTTATATGTGACCCAACTCATACATAGGAAACGTATAAAAAAGCATAAAATGTGTATCAAGGGAAAAATAACACGTGTAATAAAAGTGATATTCATATCAACGGAAAAAACTATACCCTTAGCGTGTTGCGGTAGGGTCGAAACGTAGAATTGGAAACGTACATAAAACAATCAAAAAACAAAATATATTTGACCTGACTTGTTCCCCAAAAAAGTTTACATCGAAACGTATACCAACTCGAATTTATACCGACACATAAAGTTTAATATTCATAATACAACCCGCGGGCGATGCGTCGTGGGCACATTGCAAATAGATTAGTCCAAGCACTTTGTCATGCACAAACTATATGAAAGCGCATGTCTTGACGTATTCAGTTCAACTCAATGTATGGTTGAATCCAAACGTTTAGTTTTTTAAAAAAGAAATTTAGTGAACGAAAATAATTAAAGAAAGCAATAAGCTAAAAATGTATGGATATACGGTACAACGATAAAGTTGAAACATTATAAAATTTGGAGGTTAAACCTCAATGGTCTAACATTGAAATGTAATTGAAGTTTAACTTGGAAAGGAAATGGACTCAAAACACGATTTAACAAAACTAAAAGCAAAGGGCCAAAATGTATTTTACTCAAAGTATGGGTGAAAAATTGAACTTTAATTTGGAAATGAAAGAGACTCAAAATGCAATTTAACAAAACTAAAAGCAAGGGGACAGCCTTTCAAAAAAAAAAGCAAGGGGACAAAATGTATTTTACTCAAAGTATGGGTGAAAAGAGTAAATGTCGAAATGGACTCAAAACACAATTTAAAAAAAAAATAAATAAAAGCAAGGGGCTAAAATGTATTTTACTCAAAGTATTGTGTGAAAAAGGGTTATTGCGATTTGCGAATTATTTAACTTCTAATTGCACCGATTTGTGTAAGAAATATACTACTTTATATTGTTTTTATGTTTTTGTTTTGTAGGTATCAAGACGACACCTGGAAAACGACAAATTATTGAGCAAATGGGAACCTTGCAATTGGCTGGAATCAAAGAAGACAATTGCATGTGGGCTTGAATGTAGGCAAAGTCGGTGGAAACCCCATCGACTTTGTCCTTTAAGATTGTATATAATTTTGTTTTTATGGTATGGTATTGTTATGCGTGTAACTAATCGAATTCACCGAACATTACATAAATATGTTTATGTTTTTTAACGTATATTTGTTTAATTGTTTCAATGGTATGGACCAGAAAAGTGTAACATTTTCGCCTAGGGGTGGAAGTGAACCGGACCCGACGACGTTGGTCCTTAGTAGAAGAGATATAAGTGTAAATTCCCAAGCATGTGTGTTATGTGGTGTGGATTTTGAGCCTACTGATCACCTATTTACATCTTGCATGGTGTTGACCGTGGTTTGGCAATTCATCAGTTCTTGGTGTCGCATTCCTAAAATATATGCTTTTCTCGTTCAAAGATCTATTGGAGTTTCATAATTGCGTTGGGTCAGAGGATCAAGCGAAGGAGGTGGTGCACGGTAATTAATGTATGTTGATGTATTTGGAAAACTGAGAACGAGGTTTTCTCCAAAATGTTTTAATTCCCCATGTCCAGATTTAAGTACTGTCAAAACATGCCCATTTTATTACAAACATGTTGCACAATGACCATGTTTTAATTTATTAATAAAACATCTCAGATCGAGCCTAAGCAACTGAACCTTCCAAAGAGACCAAGATTCACTACAATACACCACACCAAAGATTCTACAGTACTGCTATGCATTCAATCTCGATCTTTGCATCCAACGGCAATGCTGCAACCTGGTACGTTGAACGAGCAGGTGCTGGTGCAGGGAAATCTGAAAAAAAAAAAAAAAAAAAAAAAAAAAAAAAAAAAAAACCCACCATTTTCTTTAGATCAAGAACAAAGAATCTTCAATAATTAGAAATTAAAATGTACTAAAAAGTAAAAACTCACATTTAGCATAAATCTCATTAACCTTCTTAAAGTCCTTCAAATCAGCCAACCTGGAAACCAAAGAGATCATAAAAATCCATGTTCATTTTTCTAAGAGTAAATTACGATTTTGGCCCCTGTGGTTATATCACTTTTACCCTTTTAGCCCAAAAAAGATTTTTTTTAACATCTGAGCCCCCAACGTCTTTTTTTCTAACCCTTTTGGCCCGTAACATCTTTTTTTCTAACCCTTTTAGCCCCTAACATTTAATGGATGGGGTTAGTGTTAGGGGCCAAAAGTGTTAGAAAAAAAGACGTTGGGAGCTCAGATGTTAAAAAGAATTAAAAAATTCTTTTTTTTGGGCTAAAAGGGTAAAAGTGATATAACCACAGGGGCAAAAATCGTAATTTACTCTTTTTCTAAATAGAATATGATGATGATGGCATATTACATGATGGTGGTTTTAACCACTGAGGAATAACTAGCACCACTTGCTTTCAATATCTCTCCCATATTCTTAAGAACCTGAAAATGCAAACCAAGTTACAATAAGAGAATAAATAGCAGAGTTTTAAATGTGTTTGGGTTGAAATAGTTCATTTAGCACGGTTCAAAACAGTCCGGTCATGTTGGGTTAACTCGCACACAGTTTTTGTGCATTTTTATCAACTTTCTTATGTATGACTAATATGTTACAATATACAGTATTATTACAATGATAATGTAATTTTTCGGATATTAAAGATTTTAAAGGTTGTATACTTGAATAGTTGAATGCATTAAAAAAAACTTTGACCGATTTCAAACCCGTCTGGTCCATTTGACCCGTTCCTCTTTTAGCTAATCTTATTTGACCTAGAGTAAAATGTCATTTTCGTCCCTGAGGTTTGGTCAGTTTTGCGACTTGCGTCCAAAGGTTTGTTTTCGCATCCAGATCCAAAAGATTTGAAATCTTGCCATTTTCATTCGGCTCGTTAACTCCATCTATTTTTCTCCGTTAAGACAGGGGTATTACCGTCTTTTTTGCTAACTTAAAGGGCAATTTGGTCTTTGTCACTTTATGGACAACCATTTAGCATAAGGTACAAGTATCCACTTGAAGGCCAATTCGGTCTTTTTTTACTTTATGTACGAAAATACCCCTGACATAACAGAAAAAATGGATGGCGTTAACGAGCCGGATGAAAATGGCAAGATTTCAAACCTTTTGGATCCAGATGCGGAAAAACAAACCTTTGGACGAAAGGCGCAAAACTGGCCAAACCTCAGGGACGAAAATGACGTTTTACTCTTTGACCTATTTGAGATAATCACACAACCCAAATTGACCCATTCCTAAGTTAATGGGTCAAAAATAGCCACTTATAATAGATATATAATAGTGATGAGTTCAGAATGAGGTTGGTTAAATTTGATATAAATTACCTGCTCTGTTTGTTCCTCCACGCTGTCTGAAACAAACTTTCCGGTCTGCAAAAGTATCAAATCACCGATTAATCATACAGTGAACTAAATGTTCAAAGAGAAGGCAAATGATTGATTATAAATACATCCATTGATCATATGGAAAAATGTAACTGACCTCTGGAATAAGACCAAGAACACCAGATAGATATACGGTATTGCCGGTCTTTATGGCTTGGGAATAGGGACCCAAAGCAGCTGGAGCCTTATCTGTTTTAACAGCCTCCTTTAAACCTTCATCCAATATAAAGAAGCTTATTATTCTGATTACTTGAAATAATGTTTTTAGATGCAAACAACATTATACATGTTTTGTGAATTGTACACATTTGTCTATATTGTTCAAAAAGTTTAGTTCCGGAAACCAAACCCTGAACCGGACAACACACACAAGAGATTTTTCCCACACTGTGAGGTTCACTCTTGCCGATTCAAACCCGAGTTCCTGCATATTTTCCAAACCACAAGTGCCGGGAGCAACTTGACTACACGCTCGTTGGCCACATTTGCCTACAATAAGTACAAGGTACTTATTTTCCACAATAGCTATATTTAAAACCTTTAATCAATAACACCTATCTTTTCACCTAACTACTATCACATGAGAGCTAAGGGCCTAAGGCTATGCGGTATGGTAGAGGCCCATCTTTGGAGGATGACTCGCCACGTAAGCGCCACGTAGATCGGGTGTGAGGATGGGGCAAAGAGGATGGAGGTAAGGAAATGGGGGATGGGCCTAAAATATATATGTATATGTTGTATGTATATGTGTGTGAGAGAGGGGAGGCCCGTCGAATTCGTCACACCCCCGACGATCTCGACGAAGGAGGCACGGCGACAAAGTGGGGGAAATGGAGAGGGGGCACGGCGTCAGGGCGGGGCGGTCCCCATACCGTCCAGCCTAAAGGGTCACAAGTGCCTAATCACACCTATACTTAATATCACCTAAATGATTCTCTCTATTTCATTCTCTGAAACAAACCTACTGTCAGATACAAGCCTATAAAGGCAAAAATCTAAATAATATGAGAAAATAATTCTTAATCTTTCTTTTTGTTGTTTATAGGGTTACTGCCACTGATTTACACTACAACTTATAGATTACCACTAAAACAAGTCGGATTCCAGTAATTCAAAGACATATAATAAATTAAACAACAGTCAAACCTAGAGTGTGTTAAATCTGTATATGAAGTTATGAACAATTGAACACACAAAAGTAATTCTAACATTATTTAGCTCCACACCTCAATGTAAGCTATCTAATATCCCAATCAACTACATATTCCTCTAATAATGTTCAAATCAACCTCAAACTTAAAAACCTAACGTCGTAGTTCGCGTAAGAAACTATGAAAAATGTAACAACTTCTAAACCTAACACGACTTGAAATTATCTCAACACATTCAAAATCTAACAGAAACTGAACTTATTAATCAATCAGATAAGAAGAAATACTCACTAGCATCAGTAGAAACGGCGAAGCAGGCAAAGCGATTAGATCGGAGAGGATGATATGATACAGATGATCTCCCAAATGTATGGCTTGCAGCGATCGGAGCACGGTGGCGGAGTGCGGCGACGGTTGTCGCCGGAAGATTGGACGATATCGCTACGGCGGAAACGGAGAACGCCATTCTCTGAGTAATAATTAATAAGTCAGTATCGCCGCTCACTAGCTAACTCAGTCACTTATAAAAGCGAGAGGGATGTATTTATCTAGTTGGGCCGATGTGATTTTGGCCCAAAAGGGTAAAGGCAGTAATAATAGTTGTGTTTTAGAATTTTAGAGTTAAATCTCATTTTTAGTACTTGGTTTGGGCATTTTTTGAGTCTAGTTTTAAAAGTTTCATATTTGATTGTAGGTTTAAAAAGATTTCACCATTTGAAGTGAAGCCATTGATTGTAAAGGGTTGATCTATAATCACTAGAGCTATTGATTTAAAATTTAGATGGCTCAGATCTATTCTTATAGTTTTTAAACTTTTTAAACGTTTATACAGGACCTTAACTCCTTCACTTTAGATTTTAATCCTACTTCTAAATCTACCGTTTTATGTAATCACAAGAGCTTAATTGTAAAGGGTTGATCAATAATTACTAGAGCCATTGATTTAAAATTTAGATGGGTTAGATCTATTCTTATAGTTTTTACACCTTTTTCGCGATGGGCGGCCCCCCCTACTCGGAAAACGCTCTCAAAACTGCCAAGTAGCTCTGATACCAATTGTTGGAAATCAGCCCTTAATCGAAAACACAAACACCGGATGAACGAACTGGTTCAACTCTTTGTGTTATTTATCAATAAAAGCACACTAATTACAATGACCCTAACCCTTTATTTATACTAAAACTCATTCTAGGCCTAACCCAACTCAAAGTTAATTAAATAAAGTAACCAACTAGATAAACTTATCTAATAAAACCACTAATTTAATATACAAGACACAATAAATAACTAACCATAATTATCTATAACTCGTTTTGATATTTATCTTAATTCAAGATTAACGTCTTCATTGATCTTAACTCCATTTTAGATTTTAATCCTACTTCTAAATCTACCGTTTTATGTAATCACTAGAGGTTGATTGTAAAGTGTTGAGGTTAATTGTAGAGGGTTGATCTGTAATCATTAGAGCCATTGATATAAAATTTGGATGGGTCAAATATATTCTTATATTATTTACACTTTTTAACCATTTATACAGGATCTTAACTTCACTTTAGATTTCAATCCTATAATCGTATAGATGTTGAGGGAAAGACCTCATGGGTGACAATGTGCGAACACTTTTCCCCCACTTATTACGACTAGGCATTTTAAATCACCAAAGTAAGGTAGAGCTACTGTGGCCGTCATAACCGGTCCCACCGACCCGTCCCCGATTCAAACTGGGACCTACCAACAGTCTCCGGTAATGCTTTAGACCATTTGGTATGGGGGAGGATAGTCTCCAAAGGACTATCCTCCACATAAGCGCCACGTAGGCAAAGGAGAAGGACCTTCCCCTTGGAGACTATCCAAGGGTGTGGGGATGCTCCTCTTTCATATTTTTTATTATTATTATTTATTTGATTTAATTAATTAATGAAAACAAAGTAAATAAAAAATAAAAAAAGTTACATTTAAATAAAACCTAAAAAAAATAACCTAAAGTTACATTAAATAAAACCTAAAAAAAACCTAAAGTTACATTTAAATTAAAAAAAAAAACACATTTAAAAAAACCTAAAGTTATATTTAAATTAAAACTACACTCCCCCACTCCATTTTTTCCTAATTTTGTCCTTCATCATTTGTAAAATAGGACGGTCTTCCGGTGGATAGGAGCTAAGGTCGGTGGTCATTATTTTCCATTCCTCTAACTCCTGCGCTTCTTGTTGCTTTTTTAGCTTCTCCTCGGCTAGTTTTTTTTAATATTTACCTTCTCGGTTTGCCTGTCGTTAAAGATTTCCTTGAATGATTTTAACTCCGCCATAACACCTTCCAACCTCGAACCACCACCACTTCCTGATGCGGCTTGTTTCCTTTTTTCAGCCGCTATTTTTTTACTTTTGTCTCTTCCTGGGGGACGTTCTCCATCTTCAATCGGCTCCTCCTCATAGTCGGGCTCGTCGTTGATATTTATTTGGCAACGACCGGTTGATCCTCCAACGCTATAACTTCCTGACTCGGAAGTTTTAGACCGTTTCGCTGCTCGTTTCGCTTGTGCAACCTCATTTTGACATCCCTTCCATTTTGGGTGATCCTTTACAACTAGCCAAGCACGGACATGTGGGAAAGAAGCTTTGTTCTCATTTTCGTATAAACGCACCGCTTCATTGAAAACATTTTCGTGGTTCCACCCACTCGGTTTGTTGGCGCGCGTTGTGTTATAAAACCCACAAAAGCGGTTGATCAACGTATTCATCTTGCGCCACTTCGAGCTGATAGAATCAATGGTTCTGTACTCGCCTTGTTCCATAAGCCCGTGGAATGTATCAAGGGCTTCTTGCCAAAACGAATCGCTTAGTTGATTGTTACCTACAAGTTAGTAACAATAATAATAATATTTTGTAAGAAAAATATAGTGTACAAATAAATATTTAACAAACAACAATAAAAATATACATATAATATTTAATAATAACAATAAAAATATAATGTACAAATAATATTTAATAACAATAATAATATAAGAATAATAATATTTTACCGACTATAGGAGACGTTCCAGAGTTAATAAATGCTTTCGCCAACGCCTCTTCCTCAATTTTTGTCCATTGTTGCATTTGTTTGCCCGGTGCGTCTTCCTTTTTACCCTTTCCCTTTTTATTTTTCTTTTTTGAAGGTTCAGGTTGTGTTTCTGGCACAACCTCTATCTCATCATCTTGTTCCTCGATTTGTGTTTGAGGTGCTTGTGGCATGTTGGGTTGTTGCATTTGATATGGGTTGAACGACATGTTGGGTTGTTGCATTTGATATGGGTTGAACGACATGTTGGGTTGCATTTGCATTGGGTTGAACGGGTATTGGTTGAAAGCGTTTGACATTTGTTGGTAACCCGCAAAAGCGTTGTCCATTACGGGTGTGTAGCCGGATGACGAAAATGGGTGTGAACTTGAGTTGGGATTATTTGGGTTGTAGGGATCCATAATTTTTTAAAGGTTGAGAGAGGTTTTTTTTATAAAAATGAGAGAAAAGTGGGAGTAGTTTGGTAAAAAAAGTGGGGTGAAAAGGGGTTGAATTTATAGTGGTGGGGTAATTTTTTTTTTTTTTTTTAAAATGTTGCAAGTTACCGTTTGAAGGGCCCACCACATTCAAAATTGCCGGCCCGTCTCCAACGTCCAAATATGGACGGAAATGCCATGCCGGGCCCCAAGGGGGCAGTGTTTGACGGACCTAAAGGGGTGGGACGGCCCACTGCCGTTCCCCACACCCAATGGTCTTATGTTTTGTTGACTTTTACTTTTAGCCATTTGGTATTTGCTGATCTCAAGGAGACCAGAGCATCCATAGATAAGAGAAGATGGGAGAAGCATCATACAAATTGCACCTGTCTCAATTAAAAAGCAATTCCAGCTATGAACAAAAAGAAAACTCTCAAGTTTAAACAACTAATGAGCTATAACGAGGCCGCAGATCAAACCCTTAGTTCAGTGTCGGGTTTCATGAGTACTCTCGGTCAATCATTGATCATCAAACCCTTGGTTCAGTGCCCCGGGTTTTACAAGTACTGGTCAATCATATCATTCTCCAAATGAGATGGGGGTAGTACGTTTATTCGATGCCATCCGACCCATTTAAGATGATCGACCAACAGATGCATTCAAGCTTTTTAAGTTAATCGATTCAATGAAACAAAAAAAAAAGGTAGTTGCACGGTACCCCTGACCGCGGAACGGATCTCCCTTCCCAGTTCACCACCCTACCGCGGAACGGATCTCCCTTCCCAGTTCACCACCCGAAAAGGATCTCTGGCGGCAAATACCCATAACCATCAAAGAGGGGTAAGAAACATGTTTCGAACCCGAGACCTCGAGTGTCCTCGGTCCGGCTTTAAAGTGGGTGTCGGTGGCCACCAAAGTGGCACTAATGGGAATTGAACTTGGGTCTCCATTGAAGAACCCAAGTCACTCCACCACTAGGCCACTTGTGGTGGTTGATTCAATGAAACAAGGAATGAACAAGACATGAAAGACCAACCAATGGATGCAACATGATCAAAGAGCAAGAAGATATTGAAAACACTGAGAACTTTTATTTCATTATGACCAAACAAACTGATGAACATCATCCGGGTACTCATGATATCAATCACTTAAAAACAGCATAAAACAAGAACAGAATTCAAGAATTTATAGTAGGCATCAATAGTAAGTAAAACAACTAAACTTTCAATCAACAAACTTTGTCTTCAAAAACCATGAATTTTGATCTGATCTTTCTTCACAATACCTGCACGGCTCAAGAACGCAGAGACGTTCTTGCGTTGATCGCCTTGAAGCTGGATCACTTTACCAAGCTCTTTATCCTGCACAACAGTGCCATTACAGCAGAATTCTTTCTTGAGATCTTTGAGAATTTTCTCGTAACTGAGCTCCTTTTTCAGACCCTGAACTGTTGTCAAGCTTTTCCTACCATTTCTTTGTTGTATGCGGATATGAACATACTCTTTCACTCCAGCACCACCGCCCGAATCTTGTTCAACGTCAGCAAATGGATCGAAAGCAGATGGGATCTGAACTTCTATATCAACCATGAACTTCGTCTGAATTAAGATAATTTTACTGTTCACAATAATAAAATCAAAATTTAGCCTCTAAATAACAGATCTAGGGTTCTGTTCAAATAAAAAACAAGGATAACCGAACCAATTCGATATCAAAACAAACCAATTTATTGATTATAAAAACAAATTCAAAATTCAGCCCCAAAAATTTAGATAAATTCAAATCCTCTTCACTTTCAATCAACAGATCAAGGATTTTGTTCAGACACAATTGTAACATATAAATCATGAAAATAACGATAATCGAATCAAAGAATCTCCAATTCAATATTAAAACGAATCAATTTTAATATAACCTAATAATACAAATACTCAATAATCGATTGATTAAGAAAACAAAGGCGAATGAAACCCTAATTAAGATAATTTACTATTCACAATAACAAAATCAAAATTCAGATCATATTTCACTTTTAATTAGCAGATCTAGGATTTTATTCTTAAAATCATAACCTAAAGCAGATCAAATTAACGATAAAACAAGCTCGAATTCAATACAAAAACGGACCGTTTTAATTTAACCTAAAAAACATATGCGAATGAAACCCTAACTAACAAATCATCATCGCGCAATCAAAAACATTCATCACGATCCAATCGAACAATCAAATCAACAGCGGTTAATCAAATCGAATAAATGAATAGATCTTTATTATGTTGATCGAAAACAAATTAAAATTAAAAAAGAAGATGAGAACTTACCGAAAATCTCTGTCTCCTCTCAACGGCAAGATTGAAGATTGACCGAAGAATATTAGTATGAGAAATTAAGAAGATGGTTGGGGGATTATATAGAAAAGGAAGCGGGTGATTTCTATGGCGGTGGGTTGCGGATTACCGGGTCGGGTTATTCGCGTGACGACAGCTCATGGTATTTTCTGGAGTTTACCGGTTATTAGATAAAACACGTGTAACTAAAGTCTAAAGTTGAATATTTTTTGAATTATCTCATGCAAATTTTTTTTTTCTTTATATTGAAACTGCAAGGATAGTTTTTTTTAGGGTAAATGCCATTTTATGTCCGTGATTTGAGTTATTTTGTCAGTTTAGTCTAAAAGTTTTATTTTCCTCTTGTAGGTCCAAAAAGGTTTCACTATTGTCATTTTAGTTAAATAGATTAACTTCGTCTATTATTTCGGTTAACCAGAAGGGGCGATTCGGTCATTTTATATGTAATTCTGTTAACTAGAAAGACAATTCGGCCATATAAAATGACCGAATCGCCTTTCTCGTTAACAAAAATAATGGATGAAATTAACCTAGTGAACTAAAATGACAACAGTAAAACCTTTTTGGACCCACAGTCGAAAAATAAAATCTTTGAAATAAACTTATAGAATGTCCTAAACCACATAGACTAAAATGACATTTAACTCTAGTTTATTTATCAACCTTTCGTACCAAACCTATAAATATACTACAGTAAACTATGTGGGTTATTTTTTTTCTTGATATTCAAAGATTTAAAACTGAAATGTCAACTACTTTTTACTACTTTTTATTAAGGCTTCATAGTATCTTATTTAAGCCTGTCATTTAGCATATAGGAGGGTATTTTTTATAATATTTAAATCAGTCTCGAATAAAGTATTGTTTATTTTTAATTTTAATATTTTTCGTTATATTTTTATACATTGAATTTGTTCAACACCGTCCAAAGTTTCTTTTCCAAAAGTTGCCCAACAAGTAATCAACACCCACCAGTCTCTCAGTCCACCATCAAATTGGCATCTATAACCTGACCATAGTTGCTTTCAAAATTCAAATTCCATTATTCCTTATCCGTTCACCAAAACAAACTTATTTTAATATTTTCCATTACTTTTAATACATATTTTAATAAATTATATATTCACGATTAATCTGAATGATAAAAGTTGTTTGTTTGTAAAATACAATAAGATAAGTAGGTGTAGTGATAATTATCAAGTTAGTTTGTAATATTCTGCTCATAGTAACTAATTTAAAACTACCTATACCTTGTAAACTAAAGATATGTTTGAGGTATGAATAGGTTTTGTGTTCAAAATTTGGTTTCTTTTATTATAGTAGATAGATGATCGTAAACACAATAACATGTGTGTTAAATGCTCTAATACAAATACTCATACAAATCTTTCATGCATTCGAGTCAACCAAGCTCAAAAGAACAAAAGCCACAAAACAGATAGAAACTTGTTTTTCATGACAAAAAAAAAAAAAGAAATGAATCAATCGTAGAGTTACTTCCTTAAAACTTGTAGTTCGTTGAAAACGAGACATGCACACCTTAACACAATAGTTATGTCGTGAATGAATCAACCGTACAAAGCGTTTTAACCAAGGTCAAGAACAAACAACACAAATCGCGGTTGGTGACACAAACTAGTCATGCGTCGACCATCCGAGACTAGATCAATTTACATACCAAGTCAAAATTTAAGATTTCAACTTAACATCCAACAATATTAATGGCAACAATGATACATACAAACTAAGGGGTTGTTTGTTTATATCTTAATAAGACTCTTAATGGTTCAGACCTCTTACCGGTTCAGCACTTAATGGTTCAGACTGTTTGTTTCACGAGCAGATGTCTGAATGGTTTAGACATTTGCTTCTGAATGGTTAAGATATATATAGAGTCTGAATGGTTAAGACCTCTAATCTGAATTGGTCAGACATTTGCCTCTGAATGGTTAAGCATTATACAGACTCTTAATGGTTCAGACCTCTTATTGATTCAGCACTTAATGGTTCAGATCTCTTACTGGTTCAGCACTTAACCATTCAGATATTGCCAAACAGCCCCTAAGGCGACATTATTGGGTACCATATGAGATATTAAGCAATTGTGGCTTAGTATATACCAGAGAGGTGTCCGCACGATGTGCCCATAAACACAGACACCGGTAATCATGTAACATGTTAGTTTTTTTTTAAATTAAAAAAATGTAGTAATACCATATTCAAATTGAGAAGAACAAAATGCTTGTTTTTACGGTGTTTTTTTTTTTTTTTTTAATATTAACATATAAAAATATTATAGCGATTTAAAATTCACGGGGGGAAGTTGACTTAAATAAGAGGCAAAAGCATAGTTGAGGAATGCATGGGCAAGATAGAGACAAAAGCATAATTGTTGTTTAAACAACCAAAAAGCTGAGTAAAGTTAAGGGATCATAGGTTACGTATTTAACACTATAAATAAGCAACATAACTATGCATATATGTATTGTAATATTAGCTTTGGGAGTCTTTCAAAAAAAATTTAAAATTTTCATTTTTAACCCTAAAGTTTTAATATTTGACAATTTAAGTATAAACTTCTAATTTTTGTTTCCTTTTTAACCCTAAAGTTTAAATCTTTGACAATTTAAGTTTAAAGTTTTAATATTTGGTAATTTAACCCGTTTGATTAATTTGATTTTTTACTAATTCAAAAGTTTTCATCTTTTGCGATTTAACCACTTTGATTTTTTTTACTTATGTGTTGTAATCTTGGCTTTGGGGGGTTTTTAAAAAAAATTGATTATGCATATAGTTATTGTAACCTTGGCTTTAAGGGTTTTTCAAAAAAATTTTTTTTTGATTTTTTTACTTTTCACCCAAAAGTGTTTCATAAATTACTTTTAATCCAAAACTATTTGTTTTTTTTACTTTTAACACAAAACTTTCTATCTTTTGCAATCTATCTTCACAACTTTTTTTACTTTCAACTTTGGTCTTTTATAGTTTTCATTTTCCGCAAATTTTTCGCTTTATGCTTCGTTCAAAATTTTGTGACTTAACACATCGCAACGTGCGTCTTTGGTTTAGCGTTTTTACGTTTCATTCTAAATTTTGCGAGTTAACACGACGCAACGTGCGTGTGTGGGTGAACGTTTTTACATCGTCTATTTTTTTCCCGTTTGACAGCTTCAACATAACGTGCGCGTCCTAAATCAATTTAGTTATAACTAAAGAATCCCCGCCGCAATGCGGCGGGTCGTATTTCTAGTTGTTTAAAAAAAATTACCAGGTTGGATAATGGCTAAAAGACAGATTTGGCCCCATAAAGTCTTTAACACATGCATTAAGTGTTACCTTGAGGAATCATACTTGTTTTAATTAAAAATTTAAGATGTCTTTTGGTGCTCCATACTAGGGCTGTTCAAATCGCTCGTCGCTCGTCGCTCGCTCGACGCTCGTTTGGAAATTGCTCGGAAAATGCTCGTTCGATTTGACGCTCGGTTGTAAACGAGCCGCTCTGCTCGGTTCGGTTTGTAAACGAGCCAAGCATGAGCAAAGGTCCGTTCGGCTCAGTTCGGCTCGAATTATTATTTTAATTAGTATATATATACATATACATATACACATACATCTATAAACATGTATATACACGAATATAAATTATACATATATTTACACACATACACCTATATATACACACACTTATACATACATATATACTTAAGTATAAATTAAATTTATAGTTTTATATGTACCAATCTATTAGATTATGGTCAACTATATACAAATTTACAACTATATCTATACGTACTAGCCCAACCACGCCAATAAAAAATTAAAATCAAAACTAAAAGTTAAGCTCAAACCAATAAACAACAGTTTGTTCATCGCCTCTATGTTTCATGTCGTTACCCTAAGTCGATCGTCTCCTGCTCTCAACGTAATTGTTCGTGCAATATGATAATCGCCTCGTCAGCCACAACATTGTTATTATAAGAAAAATATTATGCCATGAAATGTGCATGTTTTTAAAGACATAAAAGCTTGAGATCCAACATTGTCACTACCTCTCTCAGCAAATTTAAATTGGGTGACACGGTTGTCCAAATCGCTCGAACTTCTCTCGACGCTCGCTCGGAATTTTTACTGCTCGAAAAATGTTCGCTTGATTTGATGCTCTATTTTAAATGAGCCGCTCCGCTCGGTTCGGTTTATAAACGAGCCAAGCACGAGCAAATGTGCGCTCGGTTCGGCTCGGCTCGGCTCGGCTCGTGAACAGCCCTACTCCATACACTACTAGAAAACTGCTACTATTCCCACGTCAATTTCCATGGGAAATCCGTGGGTAACAGTGTTTACCCACGGATTTCCCACGAAAATGGGCTGTGGAAATTATGCTCGTGGGTAATTTTTTCTGACGCATTTCCTACAAATTCTCCTACTCGATCATTTCCCACACAAATGTTTCGTTAGAATTCTCCTACACATTTCTCACGGAATTAATTTTCTTAATTTTCCAACGCATTTCCCACGAAACATTACTTTTTTAAAATTTTGTGTTTAAATAGATAGATAACGAATAATTCATGAGATTGTTGTGATGTGGATTTACCAAAAGACGTAACTAGAGTGATTGGAACAAACTTAACCAATGAATTACGAATTGTATTTTAGAAACATAGTAATGTTTGTATCTAAATTCTTAGTAAATATTTCCTTGCAAGCGTAGATAACTCTAGCAACACTATCACTAGCTTATTGGCAGTTGACATTTTGGTTGTAGGTACGGGTTGGATATCGAAGACACAGATCATATTTTCATCAAGTGCTTGGCTGCTAGATGTGTGTCAGTGTGTGGTGGCAAGTTTTTGTTTGGTTTAAGGTGGGTATGTCTCCGGATTCCCACTCGGTAGCTAATAGGTTGAAATTTTTCGATGAGCAACCGGCAGAGACGTCTCTGAAAATTCATGTACCCTATAACCTAGTTGAGATTGAAAAAATGTGTCATTCCGTAATGTTTATTATTGTTATTTTTTAAATCAAATGGGTATTGGGCTCACTAAAGCTCGGCTCTTTTACAACCCAAGACAAAAACGATCGCACTATTTTAGAGCGAATTCTAAATGAGCCTCTAGCCACGAGCCATTTGAATAACCCTAAATGTAGCGTAAGTGGTGATACCATTTGAATAGCCTCGGATGGGTGTATTTTCGCCAAGTCCGAGACTAAGTCTAAGGGGGCGTTTGGTTCGCGGAATGTTTTGGAATTGGAATTTGTATAGGAATTAGAATTTGAAGGAATTGGATTTGGAATTTAAACATTCCAATTGGAATTGGAAATTGTTGAAATTGTAATCTCAATTCCATTTTTGTTGTGTTTGGTTGTCAAATAAATTGGAATCCATCACCCCGGCACCCACAACCACCAGTTCGGGTCGAAATGTTACGGGTCGAAACGGTTCGCGTCAAAACGGTTCGATTCGAAACAGTGCTAGTCGAAACGGTTCGCGTCGAAATGGTTCGGGTCGAAGCGGTTCGATTCGAACCGGTACGGGTCGAAACGGTACGATTCGAAACGGCTTGGGTCGAAACGGTACTGGTCGAAACGGTACGGGTCGAAACAGTTTGCGTCGGAACGATTCGGGTCGAAACGATACGGGTCGAAACGGTTTGATTCGAAACGATACGATTCGGATCGAAACGATTCGGTTCGAAATGGTTCGGTTCGAAACGGTACGGGTCGAAACAGTTTGGTTCAAAACGGTACTGGTCGAAACGGTTCGCGTCGAAACAGTTCCGTCGAAATGGTTCGCGTCGAAACGGTACTTGTCAAGGCGGTTTGCGTCGAAACGGTTCGCGTCGTAACGGTTCAATTCGAAACGGTACGGGTCGAAACCGTTCGCGTCGAAACATTACGGGTCGAAACCGTTCGCGTCGAAACCATTCGCGTCGAAACGGTACGAGTCGAAACTGTTCGCGTTGAAACGGTACGGGTCAAAACGGTTCAGATCGAAACCAGTATGGGTCGAAATGGTTCAGATCGAAACGGTACGGGTTGAAATGGTGTAACACCCCAAAAATGGGTTTGATAATTTAAACTCGGTTAATATAAAGGAAACGGGTAAAATACCATTTGGGGTAAAAGCGAAACCGTAAATAAAAGTTGACTAGGAATAATTAACCGAGTGGTGACATGTATATAAGTAACAAGATAATGAGTGTAAGTCTCATTATTAATTGAAACGAAGTTTGAGGGACCAAAACCGTTAAAAAGGGAAACATGATTTATTAAATAAAGGAAAACACACATACACACACACTTGGTGTGTGCATGAGACGATCAGGAAGAAGAAGAACAAGGGTTCAAACCCTTGTTCTTGATAAATCTTCAAATTGAAGGGTGGAATGAAGTCCAAATTCACAACCGAACATGAATTAACGATCACCTTCACAAGGGGATCATAAGGTATGTCTTAAAACTTAGATTTGATGATCTTGTTTGAAGTGGGTTGTGATCAATCCATGAATTTGTATGAAATTAAGCATGTAGAGGTGTTAGAAACACCAAATAGAACTTGTGTTATGAATAATTTCAAGTAATTGGGTGATTTAGAATAAAACCCATTGCATGAGTGTGAAGATGATGATCATGATGAACTTGAAGATGTTATAGTGTGATCTTGAGATGTATAGGGTGTTGTATGATAGGCTAAGATAGATAAACTTGACGTGAAATTTATGATTATGAGATTTTGCTTGAATGTAATGGTTCATAAGATGAAATAAGAAAGAACATGCTTAAAGCACTTGTACATTATGCTTAGAAAGTGATACGCGCATCAGGTGTTTGATGAAATGCTTAGGAGAAAATGATAAGTGAGATTGTATGCTAATAATGAATAAATGTATGTAGAATGTGATGATGATGTATTAGATAATAGATTTGTATAAGGAATGTGTTTTGAATGAATTACAAGTGGGAAATTAGTTTGATAAGATGATATGGCTAGAAACCTTCATTAAAAGATATGTATGATCATGTATGCTAATCATGTTATGATGAATGTGATAGCATGTACGGATAGTGTAACACCTCGAATTTTTGCGTCCAATAATGTGTTAACACGTGTCATTTGTTTACACGTAGCATTAATACTGAATAAAGGATTAATTTTGACAAACCTTGAAAGTATATAAATTCGAGGGTTATAAATGTCAACAAGGGTAAATATACTGAATAGTAACCCTAAATAAATGCTTGAACCTTCAAACGAATGTATCATAGATCGTACGAAAGTGAAACACGAAAGAAAGTGAGAGATTACAAGCTACAGGGATTAACTGTGTCAACATGTTTAATTATACCTCTGAGTGACCCTTTAACGTTCCCAAGGCTTTGTAACGGTATTATACACTCACCAAAATATAATATATAAATTTCGCGAAGTTTCGTTATGAAACGAGAAAGTTACGATCGAATTCGTAGGAGAAGGGTTAAAAGCGTCAATAATGAAAGTTAAGGCTTTCTGAATAATTAATAAACTAATCGGGGACTTAATAATGCGGGTAAATAACACGAGGCCCCTATCGGTAAATAACCGAGGGCCAAACCGCAAAGTTACCCCTTCAAACCCGAAAGGTCAGGTAAATCATTACGAAAGATTTCGTTATTAATTACCAGATTCTGATAATCATGACAAAAGATTTAAAATTTCTGAATTTATAACCTCTCGCGACCCGCGTGAAGGTTAGGGATAAGTTGAGGCGGGCCGCGAGCCTCCTAATATACGCGTCTGATAATTGGATCTCAGGCGACCCGCATTATAAACGCATGGAACTCCCATGCGGGCCGCATTAGACGCCCAGATGCAGAAAGTTGTAACATCTTGCCTTTTGGAGCCTTTGAACGACCAAACAACCAATTAATGGAGCATGGGTGCCCCCTACTCGACCCATATCACTTAGGGACACCTGCCCATGATCCATGATCAAAGGTAGACTGAGTTGTGATGATCTTGAGGTCTTGTGAACACTATAAATAAGCACATTTGGTTCATAACATTCACCACAACACAAACACTTCTATCTGATCATTCTAAGAGCTCTCTAGCATTCCCTTCTGCTCTCTAAGCAAGATACCACTTCTGTAAGTCGTTCATAACCATTTTGGTCTTACATTTTCATAGTTATAGCTTATAAACACAACCGTCGTAACTAACGGTTGTCATTACAATAACTTGCAAATGGTTCAGTCTTATGACGGATCAAAAGTAGTTATGAGCTGGTATTTATGTGGGTAATAAACCCCTAAAAGGGTTCCCTCTGATCACCACTCTAACTATGTCAAATATCGAGTCAAACGCGCACTTAAAAAGTCAACAGAAAGCTATTTTAGCGATTTATGCATAATCTGTAATGTACATACTAAGAAACCTGTTTTGACACTCATAAAATATGATATTAAGTATATAAACTTGTTTGCGCTCGTTTGAATCGACCATTTGCTATATTGACCCGGTTCGGAGCCGAATGTCGCAAAAGTTTGACTTTTGCATTGACTTCAGTTCTGACCCGTTTTAGTGAGGTATAGATATACCTTAGGACTCTCTTAGGACCAGGTTACATGATGGTATAAACCTCTGTAATCGGTTCATGAGTTATCCGAGTCTTTTGCGCATTTCCGTTAATCGCCTAAAAGTTGACCGTAATGCCGTTTTGAAAATAAAACGAGTATTTCGGACACGTGAATGGACCATAACCTTGCTTATTAAATTATAAGCATGTCCTTAAAGTTTCACGTCAATCCGAGGTCTAGAATGAGAGTTATGCTAATTAGCGTAATTTAAATAAACTTTTGTAATAAACGGCGCAATTAGCATAACGCCCATCTAAACCAAGATTTCGTCACCAAAACTTTTACCCACTGTTATAAATTAATATTTTGGGAATTTTAAAGATTTTTAATAATTTTTACCTTGCTCATAACCTGCGGTTATGGCTACGGTTCGGTAAATACCGAATATGCCCTTTTCGGCCAAAACATGAGTTCTACAAGGTCTTTTGACCCGATTCCAGTTGCTACTGGTTCCAAATAATAAATAAAGTATTTTAAGCTTTATAAGCTGTACGGGAAACTCAGATTTCCTGTAGAACTCGAAAAGCTCTTTAAAAGTCTTTAAAATGACCGAAAAACCCCTACGGGGCGTAATATTAACTAAAACTCGTTACGGGCATCACGGAAGGTATCCTACTGATACCACAACCTCTTTAAGGCATATTGACTTAGGAAATAAGCGTACGACTCTCATGGTTGACCGTTTCGCCTATTGCGCGCACGGTTCGGCTTATGAAACTAGTTTTCATAAATTAGCCGATACGGGTCAAATTATATTATCTGGACCCCAAAATCCAGAGTGTGAACCATAAACCCATATAAAACAAGTCTCTGAACTTGTTGGGTCAGAATCGCACTCCATTCTCGGTTTTCGCCTTTTCGCGCAATTAAACCATATTCATATATCGGAACCAACCGGTCTAGGCTACGGCCATTATAACGACTCGTTAGGATTCTAAGAGGTTAATTAAAACCTTCGTTCTAGATTAGGAGCCCCAGTAAAAGCTATCGGTGATTTAATCCAAATTAAGGAAATATACTTGCAAAGGTAAATACTTTAACTTATTTCCCCTATATGGGCTTGGGTTACGGTATATTAATACCGCTTGATTGAGCATTATATTCTTCCATCGCTTAGGTGGTTAATTAAATAATATGATCGGCTCATTTAAACAGTTTTGTTTCTTAAAAGCCTTTGGGGGGTTTAATGACCGTTGTCCAGGATATCCTTGGCATCATTTTACGAAATGGCCACGACCTTCGACATCCCGGTGTAGGCGTACACCCGGTATATATTGTCGACATTAAATTAAAAGACGTAGCCGTTGGTTTTTATACTACAGTTTTACGCAATGTGGTGTGTCTATAAATCTTTAACCCGGCACGACCCGGGCTACTGAACGCATAAAAGAACATGTAAAACGTTCACAAGATTTTAATAATTTTCCCAAGTTATAAAAGAGTTTGTGCCTTGTGCATTCAAATCAATTTTAATAAACATTTTCAAATGTGTCAGTTGAATGTATTTACCAGTGTAAACTGACGTATTTTCCCCAAAAAGATTAAGTGCAGGTACTATACGAAATGGGCTGGTATAGGCGTCCTAAGCATCGTACATAGTCTCGCAAACTCGATGCTGCATCTGAATGAACAATATTTATTACTTTTTGATCCGCTGTGGATATATTCAACTTCTGTAATACATTTGATATTACAACCAGAGGTTGAAGTTTATATATTTATCTTAAGCTTCCGCTGTGCATTTATATAATTGTGTGGTTTGACTATATTGTTGCCAACATCGTCACGGTAATCCCCCACCGGGCCCACTGGTGAGACACGTGGAAATCGGGGTGTGACAGGTTGGTATCAGAGCCAACATTGAGTGAATTAAACACTATCCTAATGTGTTTAATCTCAATGACACAATTGCACATACTTGAGTCTAGACAAGAACTTAGGACAAATTCGAATTGTTATTCCAATTTTGTTCTTTCTTTTATTATTGGAATTTAAAGTTTTATAAAGCAGGAAAAATGCCACCTGTTATATTCCGAGGAAGAGGAAGGGGAAGAAGAGGCAGAGGAGATATCGTGACACATCACGATAACGAAGCTGGACCATCAGGTACAAGACATCCTTCAATGACAAGGAGCGAAGAACCACAACGACGAAGAGATCTCTACGAACCCGCGAGGCATTCCACCTCGCACAGCTCGACGCCATCTTATCGGCACTCCTTTGGGCCAAATTCAGAGAATGATCCCAACAACCCACAACCTTCCTTCATACCTCTACAACGTTCGGTATCGCACCGAAATTACGACGACCCTACTCCATACTTCATAGGTCAGTTTAATCCGGCTGACTACATACAGGAACCTTCAGGCTTTGTTCCATTAGGGCCACAAGATCATTTCTCCGAGGACCATATGGATGAAGATACTGATCCAACTGAACCTGCTCGTGGTACGCCCACGCATCCGATAGAAGTCTCTGATGGGTCATCCTTCCATGGCACACCCTATCAGGGACCAGACAATTTCCAAGCGTTGTTTGACCGACATGAGTGGTACTACACGCCACCTCAACAGACATCTCAACAACCGCGACATCCACAGGATCCCTCTGAGGATTCACGCTTTGAGGCAGTTACGCCACCACCTCCGCCCCCGGCGCAACCAGTAATGCCTGATCCGCCGAGGCGTAGGAGGACAAATGCTCGTATGTCTACACGAGGAGGAGGGGGTATCCACTTCAGCACTCCTCGACACTCTAGTAGTAGCCACTATCCGCCACTACAAGAAGAAGGACCTTCAAGTCCTATACAGGAGGCGAACTCCGCACCAGCTGCACCAAATTCGCCACCATTTGGGTACGACCAACCCATACCTGCTTACACGGGTCCAACGGCTTACAACCCGTTCGAACCGTCACAAGCACAATACAACTATAATTATGAGCGCGACCCATATGTGGTGTCGGCTAGATATAATGCGCGCTACCCTGACGGAGCTCATGGGAACATGGGACCACCGGACTACTCAGCTCATGGGTATCCAATACCTCCCAGACCCCCAGTTCCGCAACAAGCGCCGCAACCACGTTTCTCTCCTCCTGAACAGGAAGAGATACTCCATCGACTAGATCGTGTGGAGAGAGAGTTCGAGGAAGAAAAGAAAAGCCACCGAGGATTTCTCAAGGGCTTGGCAAACCTACTAAAGGGCAAAAAGAAGAAACGTGACCACTAGCCCTTAATAGTTGTACTAATGTAATTTCTACTTTGAAATAAGTCCCTGCGTGGACACTTATCGTATTTCAGTCCCTATGTGGACTTATTTTTGTCCTTGCATGGACACCTATCTTATGTTAGTCCCTGCGTGGACTTGTCACTTATTTTATACCTCTATGGAGGTATATACTATTTGAAAGACCCGTTTAGGGCGATATGTAATTGTATTTGAGATTATGGAATGTATGTTATGAGTTTTGTTTTAATATGTATGAAATAAATCAAAACCAATCCTTTTAATTGATCTGCCTAAATAAAGAATCTTAAAAGGTGAAACCTAGCTTGGTGTCTTTTAAGATCCAGTCAAGATGGTACGACCTAATTGAAAAGATTCTGATTCCCTGTTAACCTCTGTACGCATGTTAACAATCATGGCAGATGTGATTCGTTAAAATCACGCACGTCATTCTTATACAATAATCCTTTAAGGATTTCAAAACCCAACTAAATGATTTATAAATCGTGGGTTAAATCACCAATGAAGGTGATCAATCTTATTAAAAACATCCATTAGTGATGTAGTGCCTACGGGCCAATATTATTTAAAACATCCATTAGTGATGTAGTGCCTACGGGCCAGTATTATAAAAACATCCATTAGTGATGTAGTGCCTACGGGCCAATATTATTTAAAACATCCATTAGTGATGTAGTGCCTACGGGCCAGTATTATAAAAACATCCATTAGTGATGTAGTGCCTACGGGCCAACCTTATTAAAACATCCATTAGAGATGTAGTGCCTACGGGCCAATCATATTAAAACATCCATTAGAGATGTAGTGCCTACGGGCCAACCATATTAAAACATCCAATAGAGGTGTAGTGCCTATGGGCCGTAATAATTGTTTTATAAAGACAAAAGGCAGTGGTGGTCTATGACTCCCTGTCAGAAAGAGATAAAAGAACTACGGTTCAAATCTCTATGCCTTTGATTCTCTGAAATCTCGGCTAATATTATAAAACATCATCATGATTAGGCTTTATGCCGCCAATACTATTTATATAGCTGAAATAGGATATATTCAAATCCTAATATGTAATGAAGTAATAAGTTAACCAAATATGGTC
The DNA here is from genome assembly GCF_002127325.2 of Helianthus annuus. Taxonomy (NCBI): domain Eukaryota; kingdom Viridiplantae; phylum Streptophyta; class Magnoliopsida; order Asterales; family Asteraceae; genus Helianthus; species Helianthus annuus. The sequence continues at coordinate 170,672,130 of NC_035437.2, forward strand.
TCTGTACCATGGTTGACAAATTGTCATAAAAGACAATCATATGATAATCTCCTGAATAAAATTTTGTTAGCTTCTATAACAGATTCAAGTTACAATGGCGGATCCCAACGGAGAGAATAGCCATACTAATGATGATGACTACGACAATACGCCAGTGCATTTGACAGGCGCACAACTGAAGGCTCTGATTGACAATGCTGTTCAGGCAGCTCTTGATCGTCAATATACTGAGTCCCAAGGCAGAACCGTGTCAAAACCACCCTCTAAACCAAAGACACACTCCAAACCACCCTCTCAACCCAAGAAAGATGATGACAAACACTCGTCCACTGAGAACAGCGTTCATCGCGATAGAGAATATACTGATGCATCAAATGCTAAGGGTTGCACCTACAAATACTTTGTATCTTGTAAGCCCCGGGAATTTACAGGGGAGAAAGGCGCTGTGGATTGTATCACCTGGCTAGATGAGATGGACACTATTGTGGACATCAGCGGGTGTGCAGAGAGGGATGTGGTGAAGTATGTGTCCCAGT